>NW_028186464.1:93583-96879 GCF_003343005.1 Rhea americana | reverse complement strand
GGGGGAAGGGGAGGGCACTACCCTTTGGGGACCAAATAGCCAGACCTGCAGTCCCCCCAAGACGGGCCTCCCCGGGGATCTCCACGTGTTCGTGGGAGTCTCCGCGTACCCCTCGGCTGCCAGCCACCTCCGGCTCTCCTCACCGCCCTAGGGACACGCGTGGGACGAGTGGGACCCCGAATCTCCGGCCTCGCAGCTCACCTTCCCTGCCAGGGTGCTTGAAAGCCATCGCCGCGGCCAGGTCGCCCCCGTGCACCGCCACGCCGGACCCGTGGTGGGCCAAGGGGTTGCCCTGGGCAGGCCAGTGGTGGCCCGGGGGCATGTAGCCGCCGCCGGGCCCGCCGTAGACGCCGTGCTGATTGGAGGTCGGGTAGGCGCAGGCCGGGAGGAAGCCGCCCACGGCGGAGAGCCCCGCGGCAGGCTGCGGTGAGAATGGGCAGAGCTGGGCCGGGGGGGGGGCAGCAAGCCCGAGGGGGGCTTCTCCCCACCTGCACCCCCCCCCCACCTCCGCGGAGCGCGGACGGCGAGCGCCGGCGTACAGGACGCGCGGGGAAATATCCCCATGAGTGGGGCTACGTGGGTAGAGCCGAATACTGCGGTGATCCAAAACCCTGGGGGCTCTGGAGGCCACGCGGATTTCACGGCTAGCCCCCCTCGTTTTCTAACGCCGTGCCGGGAGCCGATTTTCCGGAGTGCAAGGTGCCCGAAACAGCCGCCGCGATGCGGATCCGGAGCCGAGAGGGGGGATCAGAGCAGTGTGAAAATTACCCCCCTCTCCAACCACCGCCGCCTCATTTCTCGCCTCCCCCCTCTCCAGGCCCCGTTACCTGCGGGTATTTAATGTCTCCCTCCACAGCAACTTTGTCGATACCGTTGACTCCCTGGGCCGGCGGGAAGGCCGTCCGGTTCACGCCGGGCCAGTCCTCCATTTTGGGGGGATAGGTAGACCCCTCGCTGCCGGCCAGAGCCCCTGGGGGAGAAAACACCGGCGGCTCCGTTAGTTCGCGGCCATCTCCCCGGCCGCCTCGGGCGCAGCCGCTTTCGTGCCCCGGGGATGTCAGGGGCCCCGAAACGGCGGGAGACCCCGATTTGCACGCCCCCGAGGTGAGTGTAGTTGGGGGGACATTCACCCGCCCGCCTCCCTCGCCTTCCACAGACTGCGACGGAGCGGAGYGGAGCAGAGCGGAGCGGGCCGCCCTGCCGGGGCACAACCTTTTTCTGCCGCCCCGGGAGCCGGGATTGCTCGTAGTCCTGACGGCCTAAATGATGCCCAGCTTGGTTCATCTTTCGGTTGCAATGACCGCCCCCCCCCCCCAAAAAAAAAAAAAAAAAAAAAAAAGAGAGACCAACAAAAAAAGCAGGTCTCACTGCTCCGGCCTCTTGTCGTTACCCCGCCACTTTCATGCTCTCCTATAATTTAAGAGGCCCAATTTCTCTTCTGACGAAGGAGATTTATAAAAGTGACATTGGAATTTTAAAGATAAATGATTGCGCGGAGGGAAACGCATGCGGTTGATTTACTCGGGCTCTTGGAAGGATAAAAGGAGTCTCTCTTCCTTCCCCCCTCCCTTTTCCGCCCCCCACGGTCCCGCCACGTCCTCCGCGGAGCCTAAGCGGGGCAGCGCGATCGGGCACGGAGCGGGGACGGCGGGGACGGCATTGCCCCTCGCTTCCCCGGCGCTGCTCAGCAGCCAGCCCGGGAGGCCAGCGCCGGAGGGGGGGGGGGGATAGCTTTTCAATTTATCCTCCCCAAGTTATTTTTTTACGGAAAACAGAGCGATTTCGCGGCGGAGAGGATCCAGAAAGTGCCATGTACTGCGCACTCAGCAGTGGCGACATGAATTTCCGGAGGTCGCTTTCTTTCCTTTTCTTCCTCACTTTTTAATCCAGTTTTTAACATCTCTGGGGCTTTCTTTTTCTCTCTGATTTTTCTTCCCCCCCCCTTTTTTTTTTTTTTTTTTTTTTTTTTTTTTGCAAAGGGAAATTCAGGGCTCTGAATTTGCGGTCGGCAATCTATCATCCCTAGGAAAATATTTTCCACATTTTTCATAAAAAGTTCAAGATGTCTGAGCCTCACTGCATCTGGCCCCACCGCTCCGTCCCGCCGGTGCGGGATGCTGCCATCAAGAAAAAAAATAATAATAATAAAAAAGAAAAATATGGGGGAAGCGGGGGGAGAGACTGCTAGCTGGGAAGGAAGGGGAGCGATCCCTGCGGTTATTCCTCCTGACCAAGCCACCAGGGATGGGGGCAGGCCTCAGAGTGCCCCGGCTGAAGCGCCTTGGGAGAGGGCCTGGATTTCCGCAAGGAGCCGAGCGCCTGGGTCCTCCTGCGCGAATACGCGAGAGCCTCCCGCCGGCGGTGCCGGGCCACCGCGATACCCACCCGTCTGCTCCACGAAGGTCCGGATACCAAGGATGTTGGTGACGGAGTGAGCCGATGGCCAGGAGCGGGGGATACTGACATGGGCCGCTGCCGGGTGGCCGCCCACCTTGGCGGCCGGCGAGGCCATRGGGCTCGGGTAGGGGTACTGGTAGATGTGGTTGTAGGGCAGGGTGGGCTGCGGCGGCGGCTGCTTGCTGCCGTCGTAGGGGCCGGGCTGGGAGAGGTTCCCAATTTTGTTCCGTAAGATCCGGCTGATGGAGCTGACCGAGGGCACGTTGTACTTGTCGCAGACGCCGTCCGCCAGCAGTCGGTCGCGGATCTCCCAGGCGAAAATACCCGGGTCTCCCTGCTTGTAGTCCCTGATGTGCTTCACCACGTTGGGGGTGGTGACCCGCGGCTTGCTGCCGCCGATGGCGCCGGGCAGGATGGAGCCGGTCTCGTTGTAGCGGGCGAGGATCTTGCTCACGCAGCCGTGGGAGACGCGGAGCTGGCGACTGATGTCGCAGGGGCGGATGCCGAGCTGCGCCAGCTCCACGATGCGCAGCCGGACGGCGTTGGGCAGCGGCCGCCCGTTCACGAACACGCCGCCCAGCTGGTTCACCTCGCCGTAGCTCTGCTCTGCGGGGGGACGGGGCGGGCAGGGGCGACAGAGGCGGCAGCGTTATCGCCGCGGCCTCCGACACCGGCACCGTGGCGCACGGGCACGCATCGGGCTAGAGCCGACCAGGGGCTTTTTAAGCGTGCGGGGGCAGGTGTGCACACCGGACAGCCTAAGAAAAGTTAGACGGACGGAGGGACGCGTTTCTGAAAGCGCTGGCCGCTCCGCTCATAGCCAGTGACAAGGTAGAAGTGAGGTAGAGACAGCGCTGCAACGAGAGGAGAGGAGAGGAGAGGAGAGGAGAGGAGAGGAG
>NW_028186464.1:88625-92273 GCF_003343005.1 Rhea americana | reverse complement strand
CCCCCGCGAGTGAGGGCACCAGCCTCCCCATCGCTGGCCACCCAGCCCCAGCGGGCACACACAGACCCCGCGGGCATCGCCCTCGACAGCCTGGGGTCCGGCAGCCGGCTTGGACCCGGAGGGAAGATGTCTGCTTCCCCGTGACAGTCTCCCGGCCGCCAGAGCTCCCCGACGGCGGGAGAKCCCGGGCTCCCGGCCCACGGGCTAGCGCCGGAAGCCGTCAGCTACCGGCCCGCATCGAAACCCGCGTCTTTTTTACCCAAACAATCGCTCATAAAACCAGATTCTTAACAGCTTGGACGGAGCGAACATCGAGTGCTTAGATTCGGGGGGGGGTGTTTTGTTTTGTTTGGGTTTTTTGGAGGATGTTTTGAACGGAGCAAGAGAGATGGAAAGATCACAGGCGTTCCTCTGAAAACGACTGAAAGGATAGGGGTCGTGGGAGGAGAAAGGAGAGAAAAGCCTCGCAACCAGCTGCAGGCATTGCCTTTGAAAACGCATCGAAAAGCCTGTTCCTCCTCGGGTTTTAAACACGAGATGCTAGGTGAGCGGTGCGAGAAAGCAGCGCTTGGGTTTCGCAGGCTGGAGCTGCGCTGATTCCCAGCCCCGGGGCCGGCAAGRCTCCCTTTTGCCACGCGTGACCCCCGTGGTGCTGCGCAGCCCATGGATGGCGCGGATCGGGGAAGGGCAAGAGTCCTTTCAACCTTTCCTTTTGTCTCGGTGGCCCGAAAGGGATCGTTCACTAAAAAGCAACGTATACGTCAATTTTAGTACCAAAGGAAGTCTTAAATTACTGGGGTGCGATCCAGACTCTGAGGCCGGCGAGGTCACAAACGGGAGTCCTGGCAAGGACAGGCCTGGTGACAATCCCTGAGGCTCTCCCTGCCCCTCCAGAGAACAGAAGTTAACCCTCAGCCCGCACACCCGTATCGCAGGGGATGTTGCCATCTAAGCGTCTGAAGWTAGCAGCGGGGAAAACAAAGCAGATCGGTTAAAAAGCAGCCAAGAGTTGGAAAAGAATGGGTACCCCCTGTTCCCCTTCCCTCGGCCTCGMCTCCCCCCCCACCCCGGGCTGCAGCCGCCGGGGGAGCGCCTCGGCCATGCGGCAGCCGCGATGAGTTTGGCCGGTCCTCAGCAGCCGCCGGGGCGGGAGACACAGCAAATCCTCACAAACGCAAGGGAAGGAGGCAATCGAAAGCGGTCGAGAAAACCAGGTTTCTCTCTCCCTCCTCTGCAGCTGCCACCGGACAATTTTTTCCCGTGTCTCTGGAGGTCTCATCACCGCGGGGCTTTGCCCCGGAGCTCCGCTCGGCGCGCCCCGCGCCCTGCACCCGCCGGGGACCGGGCACACCTCCCCCAAGCCGGGCCGAGCCCAGGGGCCTGCCGGCAGGCAGCAAAGCAAGGATCTGCTCCTAAATATCCCCCGCGCCACTGCCGGCTCCCGCTCTTCCAGCCGCAGGGAAAACTCCGGGCGCAATGCGACAACCCGGAGGGCCCCGGCGGCCGCGGGGCTCGCAGCGGCCCCACGGCACCGGAGGAGCGGCTTCTTCGGCACGCAGCAGGGCCGGGATCAGGGGATCACGGCCCCCTCCCCCCCCCCCCTTTTTTTTTTTCTGGGGGAAAGCAGCGCTTTGGGGGGAATCAGATTTCTTCGGGGGAGCCGCCGACTCAGCAGCGCCCGAGCCCACCCGAATCGCCTCGGCTGAGTTAATCATTTGTCTCCCTCTGTTGGGAAGCCCGGAGAAATCAGTCTGCCGGGGGCGGCTCTCGCCCGACGCCYGGAGCGGTGCCTTTTGCCCCGGGGATGCACGAGGAGCGGCCGCCGAGGTAAGCGGGCAGCGGCGGCCCCAGGGACGGTAGGACACGCACGGCGGCGGGGTGCGCACGGCACCTCTCCCCCGAGCCCGGCCGCCTGCCGTCGGGGCTGCGGGTGTCGTTTTTGTCTTCTTTCCTATTTTGTTTTGTATTATGCTCCCCCCGCGGTCCGGCCAGAGCTGCATGCGGTGAAAGCAGAGCCCAGCCTAGCCATGCCGCACGCTGCCGAGAGAATTGGCCCACTGTGATGAGAAGGGCTARTCTCCAGAGGGATTTCGGAAACGACGGGCTCGGCGAAGTACCGGTTGCTGTTGTGGGTGGGAAAGGCCGTGTTGGGGGTGCTTATGTAAAAAAATGCAGCGAAATGTCAACCAGGTCCTTTTGGAAGGCAGCGCAAGAGAAACTTTTCTGCAGCGATCGTAAGCTATTTAGCAGATAAGTAGAAATTTCCCAGCTGTCCGAAACTGGTGTCCGAAGCATGCAGATGCACCCAGCGCTGGGGAAGGCAACAAGGGAAGCTGAAGGGCTCTGGACTAGCCCCACTTCGTCCCCGCTGATGGAGAAGGAGGCTGTTGCCTTCGCAGCCCGGCTCCTAGGATGGGGCTGGGCCTCCCCGTCGCGAAAGTTTAGTTGGAAAACCCACCTCTGCTGAGGATCGAGCCCATCCCCGTCTTGTCTAGCCCTCCCGCTCAGCACAGCTATTTGCCTGCAGCTGGAGAGCAGAAAACACAGCGACTCGTACCCCAAATGGGTCTACGTAGCACCTGAATTGTCCATCACWTCTGCTTGTGTTCACAGGCATCGAGACCCCCACATAATGTATGCATGTGCTTATATCGGCTGGAGCTAGACACACACTTCTCCACGCAGCTGCACATTTGTGTCTGTATACACTATGCACATGTCTATCCATACACACTCTACAAGTGTCTATCCATATACACCACACAAGTGTGTATGCGCTTTATATACATTCCTTCTTCTTTCTGAGAATCTTATAGACATGGGCAGCAGAAGGCATACAAGCAGAGGTAAGCAGTGAGGGCAGGGTAATACATCATCATGCATACACCTAAGTATATATCACTGTGTGTATAAATGCCCACATATTTGCACAGAAACAAACATTACATTCTCCCTTCGTCCATCCATCATCAGAGCGCTCCGGGCCTTGCCACCCGGTGTGCACGCACACACACACACGCACACACGCAGAGCAAAGCTGTGTCTCCAGTCAGCTCTCCGTGGAGAAGGGATGCTGGGGAAGGTGTTTTTTCCTAGGAGATAAAAGAAAAAATTCACGCGCACATCCCCCAGCAGAAGCAAATTCATCTGGTCGGCCCCTCCRCAGAGCAGCTGCCGTCTATGAGCATTTCACAGGACGTGCCGGTCCCCGGGACTGTCTGGTGGCTATTGCTATTGCTGCCGAGCCGGGCCTGCCCCAGGGCACTGGTGCAGGCCGGGCTGGCTGCTGCCGTGGGACCGGGGGCTGCTGCCGGCTCGGGGGCGTCAGGGGTCTGGGGGCGCCGGGCCGCCTTTCTGATCGGGTCTTYGCAGGCCCGCAGCCGGGAAGAAAAAGAGAAGTTCGACCTCATTAAAGTGGATGTGAAACGTGACGGCGGTTCTGTGTCTGCTTTCGTTCGAAGGTGGGGAAAGTGTCTTCCCTAGCCAGGCCAGGTTCAGATGTGTGTATATGGAAGTAGTGAGAATGAAGAAGAAGAAGAAGAAGAAGAAGAAGAAGAAGAAGAGGAGGAGGAGGAGGAGGAGGAGGAGGAGCAACAACAAGAAAGAAAGAAAAAGAAAAAGAAAGAAAAAGAAAAAGAAAAAGAAAAA
>NW_028186464.1:87139-88182 GCF_003343005.1 Rhea americana | reverse complement strand
AGAGGAGAGGAGAGGAGAGGAGAGGAGAGGAGAGGAGAGGAGGAGGAAAAAAGCCATCGCTGAGCGGAGCCGGGCGGCGGCGGTGCCCTGCGGCCCTGCCCCGCTGCCGGGCCTGGCCGGTACCAGGAACTCGGTACCGTTCCTGGAAGCGGTTCTCCGCGGAGAGTCCCTGCTCCGTGCCTGCCCCGGGCTGGGGCCGGTCCCGCTGCCGCCGCCCCTGCGCGGAGCCGGGCKGGCGGCGTTATGGCAGGCGCGCAGCGCACGGGGATTCCACCTTTCCGTCTCGCAGTCTGTAGGGGTCACCTGATAGTAAATATTAAGAGAGAGAACGAAAACAAAAATCTTCCATACACCAGTTACAAATATACCCAGTGCTGCTCCCGGAGTACTGTTAGCGATGCACCCGCATTCATCCACAAGCATTGCGCTCAATCACGTGAAGAAAATCGCTTTCCCGTTTACATTAACCCTGTTCAGCAGCTACGCCTTACAATCTCGTTTCTAATCTATTACTAATATTATTATTCATTATTATTAGTAGTAAAATGCCTATTTACAGTGCTAAGCATTGTGTGAATATGTGGATGCATGAGAAACGCGGCTGAGCCGAGGGTCTTGCTGGTATTCTCGAATCCGCTGCCTCCCAAAAGCATCCCCTCTGCCGGACTCTTCCCTGCCCTCCAGGGGCGCCCTAGGCTGTCGTGCCCCCCCCCCCCCCAACTTTGCTCCGAGATGGTTCTAATTTGCTCTGGCTCTGTATTTCTTTCCACCCATCCCCCTCTTTCTTCGCTCCTCTCTCGGTCCTCCCGGTTTCTCGACGCTCTCCCCGGGCTCCGGTTTTGATTTAGCATTGGTGAGCCTGTGGCCCAGCAGGGAAGGCGCTGGGCTGGCACTAGGCTTGGGGAGGGAAGCCCCTGTTCCCCGGGTGCAGGGCAGTACCCATCTATCCTAACCCAGTGCGGGTGCCGAGCCGGCGCCTGGACCTGGACGCACAGCCCCTTCCCTGACATTCAAGGCTGCAAAGATTTTTCTTTTTTCTTTCT
>NW_028186464.1:35198-86809 GCF_003343005.1 Rhea americana | reverse complement strand
GGAGAGAGAAAGCAAATGAAAAGAAAAAGAAAAAATAAAATGAAAAGACACACAAATAGCCAGGACAGGCTGCAATGCTCGTTCCCAGGGAGGATGATTATTTCCTATTAATTACTCCCTTTATCAATTGCTACTCATTTAACTCCAATGACGGCCGTTGAAAGGAAAACAGAGGAGGTAACCTTTAGGGCTCTCCTGGGGAGCAAGAGATCAGCGAATTTCTGCACCCCTGAATTAATACTGTCTGTTTTCTTCACCTCTCTCACAAACCAGGACCTTTTTTCTCCGTGTTCAGCGAGGCAGAGGAGGCGCTGATAGTGCCGCTCTGGTCTGAGCCCAGAGCATCCTTTGGGGCAAAGATGCAGATGCTCCCGAGCCCCGCGGAGCAAGCGGAGGGCACCAGTGCTGCTCCAAGACACTTGCTTCCCTAGCGTGACTTCCTCTTAGCGTCTGGGCTGTTGCATGTGTTGTAAGGCTGTCAGAGAAAACAAAAAACACCTTATCCAAAGCAGAGATAAAAGCTCTTATGAATGGTCTATTATAGTAAAGTCTCACTGCATCTCTAGCTAGCTCTCTAGCAATAGCAACAGGCTGTTCGCTCCACGGCCTGTGAAACAAATAAATATCTTCATATGTTTTATTTCTTCCTTTATGCCAGACTCTTGCCACCAGAATCCAACATCCCTCCACCTCGATTTTAACCGTGTTGCAAAAGTTGTTAGGCATTTGTGTGTATTTTTGTATAGTGCCTTCCAAAAAAGAGCTAAATATCCTATGAGAGATGTACAGTTTTGATTTGAACATTGTTAGTTTTCATGGAGGAAAAAAAATTATCAACAGTGAAGCAGATATCCTTTAAAACTCTTTTGTAGAAATATAAAGAATATTGCTCTATTATGGCCGTTGTCAATTAGTGTATTTAAAAGCAGAGCTTCCCGTGTGTTTCCACATTATTTATTCCATATTCATTAACAATTCRGAAATGCGATGGCTCTTAAAAGGGATATTTAGTTTAGTCACAGTTATGAGAGCAGTTATGAGAGCTCATTTTCTGTCACAATCAATCAAAATTTGAAAATCATATTACAGTCTGTTCAAGAATGAATACATGTTCACAAAAGACAAGCTGCAAAGTATAATGTTTCTCTCTTGCAATGTGGTTCGCAATGTTATCTGAATGTCTATGTATGTGCTTTATTATGCTAGAAAGATCACAAAATTAATTTTGACTTTTTTTTTCTTAAGCATTTTGACACTGGCTAAATATAGACAGTTGAACAATCCTGCTGTCATGAAAAAAAAACCMAAAAAAACCAAAATATCCTTTCTGTTTTCTGAAAAAAAGGCTTTCAGGGCTCAAAAGCTAAAATCATTCTTCAAAGCTTAATGCGCTGTCTGAGCCATTTTGTTTAATCATATGTTTCAGTTTGATAAAGGCATGGGTTGAATAATTAACAACAACTTCATTTCATTTGTYAAAAACAATTTAACTATATAAAATATATCTCATTACAAACCAGGAGGCTCCTAAATTCCATGCATAATTAAAAAAAAAGAGATTTTTACTTTTTTAAGAAAAGATTGAATTTTAATCACAGTGCTAATCAGACTCTTAATGTGAAAATTATACCAGGATTCTGATTTCTTAATAATTTTGTCCAGTTCTAATGTAAAACATTTTTAATATGAGTACAATACAGATCATTTTAGAATACTGCTATTGTTTAAATAAACAGCAATGAATACATCCTACATTTTTACTAACTGTATCATTATTTTCTTCTCCTTTTTTTGCTTGTAAATCATTTCAGATTATTTATAAATCATTACATATGGATTTGATATCCTATATAATGTCTTAATAAACATTTAGGCAGCATGAGCTTTTTTATTTATGGTCTGTATCTGTCTGTCTCTGGTCATCTATGGAGCTTCATTGTTGTAGGCCATCAGCTTAGCTTGTGTAGATATTGAAAAATTTTAATTATAAAACACTTTGAAAGTAATAATAAATACTTTTCACTGTTAACAGCACATACAGGTCTTGCTAGAAGTGAGGTTTGAGGGCTATCGATCAAAGGTGCTAGAGCGGGACATGGACTGATTGCTCTGATCTGATGTGTCTCAAAGGAGAAGAATTGAAGCCTCTTGCTTACTTAATTTGGAAAGACATCTGTCAGACATATATGAGGGGGACTGGCTAACAGGAACAGCTTCATTAACTGGCAGAATTCACCAAAGAATCATAGAATCATAGAAATCAGTAAGGTTGGAAGGGACCTATGGAGATCATCTAGTTCATCCCACCCTGCTCAAGCAGGGTCACCTAGAGCATGTTAGACAGGGTTGCAGCAACAAGGGTCCCCCTTGCTGAAGCCTGGGCTTGAACCAAGGGAAGGATGTGGAGGAGTATGGGGAGGAGACATTAGAGGCAGAGAGGACGAAAAAGTACAGATACTCTGTAAAAAACAGGTATGAAACACTAGTTCTATGTAGGAAAACAGCACATTCCCCACGTTCGCACAGTATCTATTACTGTTGACCACAGCATTGTCACATAAAGAACAAAAAAATCTTGAGACAAAGATGGTTGGCATGTCTTTTCTGCCTTTGTTGGAACTTAAGTTCAAATTTGCCCTCTGGCATATAAAAAGAAGCTGATGCAGGATATCTGCAGGTAACATACTTGTTCATAGGTTGTAACATTGTCCACATATTTAGATGTCTTGCTGCACTGGGTTCAACGCATGTTATCACCTACTCTATTTCTGAGCATAGGGAGAGGGTTAGGTTTTGTGCCATAGCCGCGCTGGCTGCAGCCAGGAGACAAATATCTTTCCTTTTGTTTCAAGGGGGAGTTGAGAGTAGAGCATGACTCTTAGCCTTCAGATTTCTTCGATTTGCCAGCTCCATTGTCAAAAGATATCTCTTCAGCTTCTACATTGGTATTTCTCTCTGTCTTGTCTTTATTAATATTTAAGACATAAACTGTCTAAACTCCTTCTCTATTCTAGCCCAGGGCTAGAACAAAAATCCACCTACCTCCTGCTGTAGATGAAAATCTACAAATGCTCATCTAAACCTAATTCTGCATAAAGATGACAACCAGCAATCCCTCTGACTTCAGTGGGAAATGTAGGTGCTCAGGACACTGTGAGAGATGACTGGCACCTCCTTAGGCTGAGTCCTCATTTCTTGGCTAGCCAGCTACCTCAGTGAACAGTAAAGTCAATGACAATAACATCCTCCTAAATAAGCTCAGGAAGTGTGGGTTAGATGAGCGGACAGTGAGGTGGATTGAGAACTGGCTGAAAGGCAGAGCTCAGAGGGTTGTCATCAGTGGCGTGGAGTCTAGTTGGAGACCTGTGCCTAGAGGAGTTCCCCAGGGCTTAGGACTGGGTCCCATCCTGTTCAACTTCTTCATCAATGACCTGGATGAAGGGACAGAGTGCCTCCTCAGCAAGTTTGCTGATGATACCAAGCTGGGAGGAGTGGCGGATAGAGCTGAGGGCTGTGCTGCCATTCAAAGAGACCTGGACAGGCTGGAGAGGAACCTCCTGAGATTCAACAAGGGCAAGTGTGGAGTCCTACACCTATGGAGAAATAACTCCAGGCAGCAGTACAAGGAGGGGGCTGACCTGCTAGAAAGCAGCTCTGCAGRGAAGRACCTGGGAGTGCTGGTGGATGACAAAATGACTATGAGCCAGCAGTGTGCCCTTGTGGCCAAGAAGGCCAATAGTCTCCTTGGGTGCACTAGGAAGCACGTCTCCAGCAGGTGGAGGGAGGTGATCCTGCCCCTCTACTCTGCCTTGGTGAGGCCTCATCTTGARTCCTGCATCTGGTCCTGGGCTCCCCAGGACAAGAGAGATATGGAGCTACTGGAGAGAGTGCAGCGTAGGGCTACGAAGRTGATCAGAAGGCTGGAGCACCTGCCCTATGAGGAATGGCTGTGAGAGCTGGGCCTGTTTAGCCTGGAGGAGAGAAGACTGAGGGAGGATCTTATCAGTGTGTATAAGTACCTGAAGGGAGGGTGTCAAGGGGACAGGGACAAACTCTTTTCAGTTGTCCCATGTGACAGGACAAGAGGCAATGGGCAAAAAATGAACCACAGGAGGTTCCGCCTGAACGTGAAGGGAAATTTCTTCACTGTGAGAGTGACGGAGCACTGGACCAGGTTGCGCAGAGAGATTGTGGAGTCTCCTTCTCTGGAGATATTCATGGCCTGCCTGGATGCAACCCTGTCTAACATGTTCTAGGTGACCCTGCTTGATCAGGGAGGTTAGACTAGATGATCTCCAGAGGTCCCTTCCAACCTTACAGAGCCTCTTATTCTGTGATTCTCTGACTGTCTTTCTGTTCACTTTGGTGAATATTTCATTGGTTGTACAGTGCACTGAAAGAGAAACAAACAAAAAAAAAGACCCAAAATATTTTTCTTTACATGAAGGTCTTGCTTAATGTTAAGCCCATATGGAAGTCTTTGCCTGAGTGTATATGTTAGCAAGATCAGGTTATTAGCTTATGCTGAACTTTGCAAACAAATGTCGCACGTGTTTGCAGACAGAAGGGATGAAGGACTGGTAAAACTATTCCTTTGTTTTCTTATTGAAATGGTTTTCTCATGACCATAATGAAGTGGGAAGGCCGCACGCTTGGCAAAGAAACTGACGTTAAGTTGTACTTGTGGAAAAACACATTGAGTAGGCTGAAACAGCACAAGTTAAGCTTGTTGCATTTGGCACTCTATGTATGAATTATAACTGCACGTTGAATGGCATGTATATGACTCTGCAGGCCCAAAGAGGAAAAGCAGGGAATCTCCTCCTTGTGGAAAATATTTTAGCTGAGATTTGGATGCCCTTACTCATGTTTAAGTCAATCAGAYTTTATGGTGCGAATTCAACCAGCTTATCACCACCTAGTTCTTGCATCCATCATTTCCTATGTCTGGTCTGAGGTTCTGAGAGGCTCCTGACCAAGTAAAGTGGTACACCCTGGAGTGTAGGTGTACATGCGGAAGCAAGTGCTGCTGAGCTGAATATGTACCTGTCTCTCTGTGATATGGTTCCCAAGGCAGTGCACAGTGTTGCCAGGGCAGTGCCCTTCCTTTAAATGCTGGCATGCAGCAGGTTCTCTGGACTGCTGTTGCATATTCTCAGAGCTGACCCTTGCTTCAGTTTTGTACAGCAACCAGCAGATCTTGGATCTTCTCATCCATAGGGAGACCTGAAGAAGGGGAGGTCACACACATCAAAGTGACCTGAGCTGATAGTTTAGAAGAAAGCTAAGATAAATAATCCATTCAAATCTCACAGAAAAATAACCTGCCCTCTCTCTCAGACAGCCCCAGAGCAACAGACTCCATGAATTTTACAATGACAAGGTCTCACCTGAAGACCAAGGTGTCCTCCTGGTACCAGARTCAGTGGCCAGCCAAGCGACAGCTGATGCAGATACCAACTCTTGCAACGTCAGGGGAGGAATACTGACCCATATCTCATTTGTGACCTACTCAACTATCAACTATAAAGTAGTACCTCGCGGTCTGTACATAGATACATTTGTTGGCAGCTGTGGCAAAAAGCGTCGTCCAAATTAGTTTGCCTCATGAATTTTGCTCAATGTCTTAGCATTATGGATGATGAAGGATGTAACAAGTTAAATTTTGTAGTGCTATGCTATAAATATAATGTATATTCTGCAGCTCTTTATGATTTTGTGCAGCGAGTCACACTTCACAGCTCTTAACAGGCGTATTATACAAGGTATACTCTTCAGCATGTTGTTCTTGCAGTCCAAGAGATGTGTTTCATAGTGCTGTGCCAAAATATTTCATAAAGTTCAGAGCAATTTAGTGGCAGGTAAACTTTTTTCCAGGATCATTTCACAGTAGAAACTTGAATCAATACGAAAATGCACCAAGGTAGTAAAGCAGCAGTGAGGTGAGAGGCAGAGAGCATTACAATCATCATAAAGATTTTGAATAATCATTGCAAAACTGTTTATTTCCCTCTGTATGTGACATGGGGGATATAAAATGGAAATTACAGCACATAAAGTGCTCTACAGTGAAGAGCTGCCTGAGAGTCTTCAGGACTATCTCAGTCCTGAAGAACCTCTTATGGGACCATTTTGGTGATATCCTCTACCCAGCCTTTGCTTTTCATTCCTGATTGTACAAATTGGTAGTTTGCTCTTCATGTAAGGCCTATGTATTAACATGCACATGCAACTACTCTTCCATCCTTTCCCTGTTCTCCCTGCTTCCTACAACCCACTCATCACATCCTAAGACCAGTTCAGCTCTGACAGGCAAAGCAACCAAGCATTACCAAACCTTGCTAATGAACCATCCACCCCTAACCATTCAGATCTGTAACRAATCCTTCCAGGATTTATCCCTGCACAACTGCTCCCTGAAGGAGAAGACTCCAGGACTTGTCAATCTCATGGTCTCCCACTGCTGGAAATAGCAGACTCTCTCCATTTCCTGCTTTCCCAATGTGTCATTGTGTCATACCTCTAAGAACAGAGCCATGTCACTTCTTTGTTTGTGCTGTGGAACACTGTGAGAGACTTGGGATGGGTAGATGAATCACAGAGTGGACACATGGAGTCAAAGAATGGAGGAAAGGTCCCAGCATGACCACTTTGTAAAGGTCATTGAATGACCATTTTGTGCAAGACAAATGATCTGCCTACCCCAAATCCTATCTCCAGCAGTGGATTGCTAGAGAAAAACAAGACTGAGTTATGTGCACAAGGATATTTAGTATTCTCTTCTAGCCATCTGCCACTTGCCACTCACAGACTTACTAAGCCAAATTTGCTTTAATTGCTTTCAAAGAGCTCGATGGTGTGTACAAATTTGTTGAGTCATTTTCTGCAGTTTTTAGAATCCTTAACTTCCTGTAGGATTAAGGAACAAACTGCCCCACTCAGTGAAGAATTACTTTTTTTTTTTTCTTTTTTTGTCTGATTTGAGTCAGCCACCTGACACTTTCCTGAGATATTCCCTTGGATTTTGTACTGGAAGAGAAAGCAAAAATTTTCTCCTTTTTCACCAACTTCAGGCCAGTTAAAAATCTCTAGTTTTTAGAGCTCTACTAGTCACTTATTTTCCAGACTGGTCTGCCTAGTCATTTCTCATACAAACTTTTTTTTTTTTGAAGTCTCTTTATCACTTATCCTTATCCAAACATTTTCTAATTCAACGGCAGTGTTTTGGCAGTGTGGGGGGCAGCAAGCGTGTGACTCTTCTACGAAATACATGTGACTCAATCCCCCTAAAGCAAGGGGATATCATGTTAACACAAAAGGCAAGGAGAAATACCTTATTTTCACTGCAGTAAAAATTGAACAAATAGTAACAGCTGCCCATTTTTCCCATTGGTCTTGTACTTTGACCCACAAGACCCTTAAGAGAGACTCCTTCAGCAGCTGGTAGAGCAGAATGGGGAGAAGAGAGAGACAACATAGAGTGTGTGGAGAACTGCTGCCAGGTTTAAGGAATGTTGCCAGGTGCCTCAGGAATAGAGGGCATGTGTTAGAGCTGAGAAGGCAAGGGGACATCTAATCAGAGAGATCAGATCTTAGCTATGGAAAAGTACAGGGAGACACAGATGCAATTTCTGGAATTGGTAAGCAGACAGCCTACCTCTCACCAAGGCACAGTCCTTTCTTCTCACATGGGCACAACAGCCTCTCACTGCAGCAAAATCCAGCAGTGGCTGGCCATTCACAGCACAGCACTGCCCCCAGACTAGCCGGAGCAGCAGAAACAACCTTGAAATTCAGTAAGAGGCTTTGTGTCAGAATGCTGCAGCCCACAAGCTCCCAGGAGAGCAGTTGGGCAGAGAACCAATCTTTGCCCTTACCTCTAAGCTTGGTTACACTCAGCTGCTTATGTGACTGGAGAATATGGGTGCACGTGAGCAGGGCTAATGCATTTGCATTCCTGTATTATTTGCTTTACACTTCTCCAATTCAACAGTGTCAGTTCATACAGTTAAACAAATTCGTTAGCTGACCAGATTTGCCAATATTCTCCCTCCTCACCTCCTGTATCCCTGGATGACAGCAATGCAACATTATTTGGACACAAAGCTTCCAGTGGCAGATGGACGTTTTCAAGGCTTCATCTCAGCAACTCAGTGGGAGTCATGGCAAACCCGTGCTTTGCTCTTTATGACAGCTTCACATAAAACCATTGTCCACACAGATGTTCTCAATCAGGTTGTGCCTTCTGAGCAATTAACTGCAGCTCCAACACCAAAACTATAGCATGCCACTGGCAGCAGGAGAGGTGAACTGGAGGGATGGGAGAATAATCCAAATCTTCCAATGGACAGAAGTGGCACTGTCTTCTATCATCCCTTTGGCTCTGATAGACATTTCATACACTGTTGCCGTTGGCCAAATGAAGGTTATGAGGGCTTGTAGTGCAGCTATGGTCTTTTTTTCCCACTGCAAAATGTAACATCAAGCTCAAGACCTGAGCTGCTGACCTCAAGCAACCACCTACTTTAAGGCAGTAGTTCTAAAATTACTGCTTTTAGGCTAGGTCTCAGTTTTTCTTGCCTGTAGTGGTTCAGATCTGCCGTGGCAAGGGAAAAGAAGCCATAAAAGAACATATGAAGGGACCCTCATCCCCTCATTGCCAAAACTCGACCATCTCACTCCACTTTCAACTGATGGGCAAATACACAGTCTCACTCACCAACACTCTCCCACCTGCCAGAAGGATGCAATGGTCCATGCCTGGGGCTGCTTGTCTCCTGTAGGCAGAGACTAAGTAATGAGCCATATACTTTCTAGCTTTCAAGGCTGCTGTCTCTCAAGCATGTATAACAGACTGGATAGAAGAAAGTCCCACAGGAAAGTTGCCACCACAAGCATTTTCCCATCCTCCTTGGTGAAGCCAGTGTTTGCCCCTGGCTCACACTGGCTCTGTGCCCTGCTCCCTTAATAAAAAGCACATACAGATAGTGGTGGGTGCTACATGGCACTTCTACCACACAAGATCACTCTTGGGTATGTGTTATTTTGTAACTGAAGAGTTTGCTCAGTGTCCCTTGACTCCCTGACTGCCCAGAGGTGGCAAGAAAGGGTAAAAATAAACCAAAAAAGTGTTATCTACATCCAGACAAACTGTTTTCATCAAAATCTTTCTCAGGAGAAGAAAAAATTTTTTTGAGTAAAACGCATCTATTTTTTTTTTTTTTTTTTTTTGGCAAGGAGTGCAGGATTATTTGAGTCAAAATGCTTTGAGATGCAGAAGATGGTTTTCCAACTGTATTTTTTGACATCTGAGATAAAAGAATAACTAGCCTAGAATGGCTGGAAAGATTTTATTTTCATTTCAAGGAAAAGCCACAATATTTTTGGTCCTTTTTGGTTTGGGTTTGATGGGGGTTTGTTTTGTTAGTCTGCTTTGAAAGAAGGAAAAAAAACTAGCTCATTTCATTTGAATTTGTCCTGGAAAACGGACACAACATTTTGCAGTAAGCTCTTGAAAAAAAAAATATATTCATGGCACTAGTCTGCAGCTGCGAGTGCCATATGCCATGAATGCATATGGAGTAGAAGAGCTGCTGAATAACATAATACTGTTTTCACAGCCACTTCTTCAAACTAGGATCGCACTTTAAATAGCACCCRGAAGCTTTCCATCCCCTTTTGCCCCACTTCACCTTTGTGTCAGTTTTCATCTATACCAGGCAGAACCCAAGCTCAAACCTGATCTCCTTAAGGCATATTGGGGTATAGCTGATACGGATGTTTTGTAAGACTCATTGCCTCAGGTCGGATAGAAGATCCATAGTACCCATATTCCCAGAGATGTGCCTAAAAAGACTTTTTCTTGCTCTAGTCCCTCCCAGTCAACCTCCAGAATGGAGGAACTTGTTGATTCTTGTGTATAACAGACCAATGGAGTCAATCTCTGCAAATTCACCTAGCCCTAGCCTAGCCCCTCTTTGTCACCCCAAACACCCCGAAGTGGTGATTTCCATCCACAATCCTTTCTGGTGTATTCTGCAAGTTAATTATAGTCTGTGGCACAAAGAGCTTCCTTTCAGCCCATTTGAAATATGCTGCCTGAAGATTTAACTGGATGACCCACGTTCCTGTGTTGTGAACACAAAGGCAGCACAAGCATGTGCTTCTTATTGTTTCCACCCATGCTTTTTTCAATCTTCCCTCAATTCACTACCTCTGCCAGCCCAAGAGTCTGAGATAATTGTGCCTGTCCTTACACAGGCACAGGTCTGAGGTGGGAGCCTGGGCTGTGTTTGTGCTGGAGATATCCTAGGCACTGCTCTCAGCAGATCCTTCAGTCCTGTGGGTGAACTGGACAGATGAAAGCTCCAAGGGGCTGACACTGTGGGAAACCATAAGCAAAAAGTACAGAAGACCTGACCAGGAGCTGATTTGGAAGTGGAGCAATTTCAGTGTACAGGAACATGGAAATCTTCTAGACAACCTCCACTAACCTGTCAGCCTCTTGTTTCCGCTTAACCTGCTCTTGTGATATCGTATCCTAATGATTTGAAATTAAAAAAAAATATACCTGTTATACATTATTTGTATATAGCTGCTACTTTCTGGTAGTTTTTCTGGACTTCTGGAACTGCAGCAGCTGTGAAAGAATAGCATGTCTTGAAATGGGAACATCTGAATCACTCGCTGCCATCTTTAGCAGGATGGAGACCATGAACCACAAACAAATAGTGACTCCTTTTTGGAATTCTCACTCTAAATCAGACATCACTGATGTAGGATAAGTATGCAGGTTATATGAATTATGATGTGTTACTGGACATATGCAATGCCAGAAGAAACAGTAGTATAACCATTTGTCGTTCCTGGATCTAACCTGAACAACCCTGTTCTGGATGTCAAGATTTATTTGTATAGTATGTATCGTCCCTCTTTTGGCACAAATCTTACTTTCCACATTCTCTCCGCCTTTATTCTCTCCTCCTTCTCCAAACAGGGATTTAGGAAGGGGCTAGCGGAGCTGTAGCCACACTGCTCTTTATCCTCATCAGGAGCGCCAACTGCTGGCCGWGTAAGTGTGCAGCCAACCCTGGCCATAAGTGACATGAAGCCTTGTACTGGGCCCAGTACTGAGTACCCAATCTTGCCYTCTCATCTGCTGGGAGACACACTGAGGAAATTCAACATTACTGTTATTACAGAATACGTTTCCTCTTTAGTCTGGGGCTGTTGGGCCAGTAATTTGGATAAAACATGAATGAAACAATGTATGAGGAAAATGTAAGTGCAATTTGTAAAGGCTGCACACAAACAATACTTCCTGCTAGTAATTCAGCTGCATCAATAGCTAAGTGCTTTCAGGGCACAGTATCTATTCTGTTTTCCATTTACAAACTAGAATTGTGGTAGATGTCAGGAGAATTTAATACACATGATGTAGGCATATGAATAAGCTGGATCCTTTTCTGGGAATAAGTATTCATAACTCTCCATGTGGTTCCACATCTACAAAGACATGGGTATTTATTACATGAGATCTGGACTCCATTTCAGGCAAGAAAAATCCCAATAAAGCCAATGGGGAATCTTTCTGTTCATGTCAATGGATCTCAGAGCCCAGATTCAGGAATGCACTTAAAACACATGCTTAACTTTAAAGGCGGGCTTAAGTCTCACTGAAGTCCATTAGATGTAAGCGTATGCTTTTGCTGAAAGATGAGGAATTTGAACAAGCATTTACGTGCTTACCTGAATCAGAGCTTGGCTTGAGCTCACAGCAGAACAAATCTAAGATTCACAAAAGAAATACTACAAAAATAGAATGTATTTGAAGTTTTATGATTCTAGGTTATTGGTCTGAGTTATCCTGCCAGCTTGGGGAAAAGTATCTTTTGCAGATGAACACAAGGTTAGACATGTGTTCGTATCTGCTCCAATTTCCTAGAATTGTCGGAGTAAATATCGTAATTTGCATAGCCAACACAGAGTCTTTCAGTAAATATTCCACATGTGCTATAGAGAAGTTAGCATTGGTTTACCTGTGAGTCTAGCTACCCTTTCTTTTCCCTCTCTGTCATACTTCTGTTTGGAAAAGCAATAAACTGTCAGACGTTTTCTCTGCATGAGTGAATCTCAGCTGGTTATTTACAGTATAAACAAGATAAAGGCCCTAAGACTATCTTGCTCTCTAATATATCAATAACACTGGCTGAAGGGATAGATGTTATAGATTTGTGGTAAATTCAGGTTAGACTATAAAAGACTAGTCAGTGAAGCCCAGGCAGGAATCCTTCTACAAAATGGTGTCACTCTTCTGTTTTGTTTGGAGTTTGTTTTTTTAATCAGAAAATGGTGATTTATCAAAACAGACACATTTCCCCACTAAATAAAAATTCAGCCTTGACAACTTTTTTTCATGGGAAAGGCATGTTGACATAAGATTGAATTTAGAATCAAAACCACCAGGAGTATGAAGCGCTGGGGCTCGAGCCTCTGCTCTGGAAGGCCGAACACAGACCTCATGTTGTCCCGGYGCTCCCTAACGGCTCGGCTCTTTCAGAGAGAAAGAAGCCTCTGTCCTCTCACAACAAAAAGTCAGATGTCCTAGTTTCGCTCCTTGCTGGCATGAAAGCACAAGTCACCCTGGGAAAACCTCCCTCCGAGGAGACCCCACAGGAACCAGGCCATCTTGGCAGCAGGGGCCAAGTCCAGCTTGGTGCTGCACCTCAGCAGGTGCTGTAGTGCCTGGAGAGTAGAGGCACTCATAGGCAGCCTGGCATTTGCCTCCTCTGGCCTTAAACACTCATCTGAGGTATCTGTACCAGAAGTCAACCCAGTCTGACAAGCCCTGCAGCACTGGTAACAGTCAGGAAGCTCTTAGATGTGCCAGACTTGCCCAAATCTGGACCGGGTTATTGCCCCTTTTCAAAGCAATGTGTTTTTTGAGGGACTCTGAGTCCAATGGGAATCTAGTGGGATCTGCATCCCACAAATTTGGGTACAAACTGTTGTCAGACAGATTGCAAAGAAACCGTTTTTTTCTCTGCAGTAAACTTTGCAGGTTATAAAAAGATGCTCTTTTGCGTTCAGCACAGCACGCAGAGGAGAGGACTCCCTGGATAACTGAGGGTTAAGTACAGATGCATGTGAAGAATACAGGAAGAGGAAGCCATTCAGAGAGAAGGATATAATCTTGTCTGATTCTGTATTTTTTTTTCCTATTTCAAACTCTTATTCTTGCTTTTAGCAAACCATGGCTGAAGGAGTGACCTGCTCCAGCCTCTAAGATTAAACATCTGAGTGATTAATTTTCTCAGGATTATGTTCCTCTGACTTAAAACAACAGATAATGGCTAATAAGGGGAAACATCCCTATCATAAACTCTGCTTTGGCATTTACTATTTGAAATAATTTATATTCTCTGGTCTAGTGGGTTTGTATCACAAGACTTAATGACTGTTTCTGTTTAATTTTCAGATGCTTAATTGCAGTAGAACACTTCAACACCATTAAATTAAAACAAGCTACCAGCTTTTCCTTGACTATGTTTCTGGCCTTGCTCCAAGTGACATTTAAAGCAATCTAAGATGTTTTATTCCTGCCACACAGGCTGCTTGCTTACGGACAAAAAATGTGTGTGTGTGTGTGATGGGGCGGGGGGGTGGTAAATAAAGCCACCAATACAAAAGCAGTAAAAATGACTTCCACGCAGAAGAGAATTTGGATTAAGCATAGCAGCCACGAGCTACTTTCACTCCCTCCGGAGCAAATCAAGAGTGGCTGTCGGTAAAGCCACTTCGACATTTGCACCCCTGCAACGGTGGCTAGCATCAGATGTTTGAGGTGCAACTCAGCTTTGATGGGGGCAAAGGAGCAGACAGGACACCAGAATTTCCTGTGGGCCCCCAGAGAGTAGCCAGCTGCGACAAACACCATGAGAGGAAGGGCTCACTGCAGCGGCTGAACAGCTTCTCCCCAGGCAGAGAGTGTCTCCCTGCCCCATGGGGGCCCGGGGAGAGGGGCAGGCGGTCACTGATTCAGGAGCAAATCCCGGCACACGCGTGCCTCACGCCTGTATGATTTAGTGTAAGCCACCGCTTCTCTGGAAAATATCCTGTTAAGGGTCTTTATCTTGAGCAATTTCAAATCTTAAAGCAAGTTTTTAAATGTGGAAGTACTTTGGGTTTCAGGTACCTATTAAAAAGGAGTAAGAGGAAATAGAGTTCTTCTATAAGTTAATATTCTTTGGTAATGGATGTTTAGAGTTAGTATGTGTCTTTACAACATCATTCATAGGGGTATTGTTTGCTTCTGACAGTTTTTCTTTTAAGATTAATGTGCTTATGAAAACCTTGTGCACTGCTCTATGAGGCAAGCTTGAAATCCATCAGCAATACCATCGCCATGACACAATGCTGGGAGAGCAAAGCAAATGACAAACAGAATCTGGTTTTTCAGAGACCAGTGTGTGCTGAAGAGAAATGATCTGAAGCAAAATTTGGCCTCTCTCCAGACACCCTTCCTGTTCTGCTGTTGGCACTACCAGAGAAGAGAGAGAGAGTAAAAATATATGTGAGAGAGTAAAAGAAAACAAAATTAATTGACAGGAAAAAATAACTCAGACCTTCTAGTGTTTGGTCCCTTTTTAGCAAACAAGCATATGGAAAATTCACATAAAGTTTAAAGACTATTTCAGCCAAACATGCTTGTTATACATAAAATAATTTCATCAGAGATCAGCGGAAACAATGCAATTAGATGCTAGTTGCATTTAATATGTTGGGATTACATCCAGTTGACGTACATCCTTGTGAAAATTCAAACATCATGGACCAGATCCTTAGCTACTCTGAACTGCCAGAGTTATGTTGATTTTTTTTATGATTATTTTCATGTTTATTTGCCCTATCCTGATTAGACCAGACAAGGATCTAGCCTTATTGCTGTAGGAAACAAACCAGTAACACAGAAAAAGCATGTTGGATTAAGTATTACGTGTTGTAGGTGGCAACAAGTAAGTTGAGAATCTCAGAGAAGAYATGAAACCATTTCCATCACTGGTAGGATGCTTCAGGTTGGACACAGTCCTGCCCACAGYGGTTGGGTTGTGGCCTGTCCTGGTGGGGGCCAGCATGAAGAGGGGGTGCTTATGCATTGCTCTATGGGGAAATGTCCTTCTCAGCACCACTCCAGACCATTTAGAGGCTTTGCAAAAAACTGTGAATAAATGGAAAAAGGGAAAGTTGAATGTTGCTGTTCTTTGAGCAAGAGAGGGTGTTTACTCAGGGTCCTGTTCCTCTGCGGGCAATAAGAGGTTGTTTGTGTCCCAGAAAACTTGAGGGTTCTGTGAATGCCTCCCACAGCCCTTCTGTGSTGCAGAGAGTGACAAGGGACTGAATCCAGGCTGCAGTTGGGCCCCGAAAGTAAACCAGGGAGCTTCARCTCAAGAGACTGGTGCTCAGCCTGCTAAAGCCTCAAGATAGCTAAATCCTGACTACCCACCTCCACAGAGAGAAGCAGTTACAATGCACCCCAATAGACTATTTAGAGGCAACCCTAGCCTGTTTCCCATGACTTTACAGGAAGCCAGAACCTGGAAGCTGCCTAGCAAGCAGTCTCAACTCTTGTCACTGCTATGAACACCAGAACAAGCCTAACTTATCCACCACAGCCTACAACTGACCATGCAGTTTGCTTCCATGGCCCACAAGAGCTCTATGGCAGGAGAAGAAGCTGGATTCAAATGTCCCCCTGTCTCACACCAGCTTCCTTTCTCTTGGTGCAACAGCAGGTTTGCTTTTCTCTGCTTTCCTGATGCTTAGATAAAGCTGGCAGCACTACTCTTCCTTCTCTAGCCTGCTCTTATCCAGCATCTTCCACATGTTGCATGTCTATGCATTCTTCCTCCACTTTCCATGCCCCAGGGCAATTTTCCAAGCAGGAAGTTGGGGCCAGGATAGGAGAAGGAATGGATCCTGTCACGACAGTGAGTTGAAACATCAGAAATGATCAAGCCTTGTGAGCATCTGTAGCATCAGATCTGTGCCAAATTACTGTTGAATGATCTTAAAGAAAGAATGAAGCTGGACCTGAGCCACAAATGGAGGCCCACAGGGTGACTTACTGGCTTCACTTTTTCAGGCACTCACAGAGTATTAGGACTGGCTAAGAGGTTCAGAGAGCCTCGGGGGCATGCACTGACTTGAGGTGAATGTGATACTGAGCCAGTTGGCTGTCCTGCAGCACAAAGACATGCAAATGCCTCTCTGCAGGTCAGCACATCTCTAATAGCRTTTCCAAGTTTCAGCCCCACACAAAGCCACAAAGATATTTATTGCAACATATCCCCCAGGACTGCCAGTGCTGTGAGTATGCCAAATACTCTGCCAAATACTCATGTCCATGAATGGTGACCAAAGACAGCCACATTTACCCTGCGAACTGGGTCCCATGGAAGAAAATATCTGTAACCCTGTTGTTACAGAAAGTCCTAGAGGGAAAAAAAAAAAAAAAAAAAAGTGAGAGGAGCTTAAGGCTGCATAGTCTATGACAGGTCTTTATCCATGTACCAAATTTGTGGCTAATGGTTTTTTTTTCATTCTATTGCTTCTCCTCTACCACCCTACCAAGAATTACATGCTGAGGGTAAAACTTTCCCAGCCTGAAGTGGTGGGAGAGGGAGGCAGAAGAGGCAGAAGAGCAATGCCCTAATAAGCCTACATGACTGTGTCTTGCGATGTGAAGCCCAGACTTACTGATGGGAAATGGAGGCACCACATCCCCAGGCACTCATTCCACCCAGAGTGCTGTGCTGGAGCCACAAGCCAGTGGAATGTAACCACTTGCTCCCTGGTGCTAAGTATCACTGCACAATATCCTCCACTCTCCTTGTTAAGGGCAGAGAGAGACTGAAAATCCTTAAAACAACATTTGTGCAGGGTCGTCCGATCCTAGTGCTTGGATGAAACTAAGAATAGCCTGGATTCAGCCTCTTGCACTCCTGTTTTGATCATTATCTCAAAAGGAGACACAAAGTCCTATTTTTCTTTCTATTACAGCTATCTGAAGAATAACATTTAAAATTAATTTCATTCTCCTGAGTTCTTTAGCAGAGAAATGAGCAAATATAGGAGTTGCACTTAGTTCTGTGCACCACAAAGTGCACAGCTCTTTGCAATTAATCTTCTTTTCAGATGAAAACTTGCAAAAATGTATGTTAATAAAGCCTATAATAAACTGAAAATGATTCATTTTCCTCAAAGGTTACAATAAGAGCCATTCTTATAGAAAGCCTGAAGATKGAAATCATAATGGCTCTTTTACTCATCTCATCTTGGAGTCTGTGTGACTTCTTTAGCTTTTTAAGGAGTACAAACTTGCACAGGCTGCCTGTCTGTCTATCTTTTTGACATCTACTGGTTGCTGGCCATTCACTAACTTTCACATCTACAGGCAAATTTCAATTACATCTGATAAAAAGACAGCAGTTTCAAAAATATTAATTTACTACCAATGAGAAGTGATGTCTGGGAGTAGGGAAGATGCTCAGGTCTATGCCTCCATGCAGAGTAAGTGTCTCACATAAGCTCCATTGGATATTCAGGAATCCACAGGGCAGGGAAYGACGAAATCAGATTTCTGACTTATGGCCATCAGTAGATTTTCATGCWCTGTTGGCTACAGAATTACTTGTTATTACTCTTCTTGTAGTAATTTTCATCGGACCTGGTTCAGACAATGTCCTGACTGTGGGTGCTATCTTCAGGCCTACAGAAGAGGAGGCTCCATACCAAAGAGCTTGCCATAATCATCAAAAGAGAGACAGAAGATGAGCAGAAAAGCAGAAGTACAGAAAGAGTGAACAGTTTCACCAAGATCGCTTATTAAGGGAAAAACAAAACAAAACAAAACAAAACAAAAAAAAAAACAGAATCCAAATCTCCTGATGGGTAAAATACCCTCTACAGCAGCCCTTTTTATCTCTTTGCAGTCATCTACTAATGTCTTACCTGCTGTAAGTATTCTAGGCTCTTATTTAGGTCACAAGAATCCCTAAATACAATATAGCGAAGCTGCAATGTCTTCTGCTTTCCTTGACTACTTTCCAGGGCGAACCAGTTACATGAGGGACCTATCTTCCATTCTTCATTAAATATCCTAGGCTAAGATTCAACTCACTTGACTCAACATCACTTCTCACAGTGACCAATTGTCACCTTTAGGATTGATATTAGCAAATCTGGACTCATGCACCCACAGGGAGTGTGGTAGAGGTGTGAGCCATTCCTACTGAGGGTTCTCCTCAAGCTCTTTCCAAGGGGGCATGCACTGGGCACCAAGCACTTGACACTGGGACTACCCAGCTCATCAGCTGTCCACCAGGGCAGGACGGATCATAACAAGGCAGGACTGAGTGACTGAAGGCAAAGAAAGACTGCCAAAGAAGTGCAGATATGTGGTACCCCCTTCACTAACTCAGCTTGGGCAGTGGGGAGGAAAGTTTGGTGGCTATGAAGCATAGTTGCACGGGATTTGGGCTTCAGAGGAGTTAATGGGCATATTAATATGTTTCTCGGCTTCTTCTCAGTGTTCCATATGGCCCAATCTACGTGCAGCACTGCTAACTACAAGTCCTGAGTGCCTGTGTGGTTAAGGGGCATAACTGAGACATTAAGAGACAGGATTTGTAGACATGACTGAGGAGACCTGGAAACACCATTTTGCTAGACTTCTGTGAAAGTGCAGGCAACTCAGATGACAGATCTTACCACTCCACAAAACATATGACAAAAGAATTGAGAAATTCCTGCTGCAAATCACTATACTTTCACTGTGACTAGAGACAAGATGAAATCATTCTGGCACTTCACAGCTACTGAGCCACAGTATCAGCAGATCAATGCCTTCACTGCCACACCTCTGACTGTTGCCTAAAAAATAAAAGTAAGTGAACATCTATTTCCTAGGAAAGAGACTTCTGAATTGGGATATCTTTCACCTCTTAGTGACTTCTTCCACAAATACATCATCCTTCAACACCTTTTTGTTGACAAAATCTCTGTCAATATAATCTGAACTTTGAACTTGATACAATCTCCATATCAAGAGAAACCGGTTAAGCCAGAAATGCTATTGTAAAAGTTGTCTTTATGGAACTCAGATTCTCCTACTTCCACACCAAAACCTCCATACTTATGACTAAGGTCGAGGTTGGGTTATGTTTTTCTTCATGGAACAACATTTCTCATTGTAGAGGTGAGCAAACTCAACTAGCCTGGGTGCAGAGTGGTCAAGGCTCTCAAAATTGGTGGATGGTTTTGAGTTGCTCCATTATAATATTCCTACCTTGAAATGCTCTTGAGTATTTTTTTATATAAATGAGCACTGAGAGTATCAAGACAATGGCTTTGAAAATATGTACCCTGTCCTCGTGGAGGTGCTTTGCAGGGTCAAGGAATGAATGCTCACGTGATTGATAGCACTCATCATGTTCACTTCAAAAAACAAGAGGGAGAAGAAAATTCAGATGCATTTAGTTTTGTGCAGTTTTCACTCTTTTGCAAAGGAAGAGGTGCCAGAAAGCTTATCAAAGGAAGATTAACCTTCAGTGTGCTGAACAGATCGCAGTATGCTAATAACATGATCAAAAGTGCTGTTAGAGACCATTCTGGACCAAAACTTCCTGTTCCCCGTGACACCTTCATTCATTGGGCAGTCCTAGATAGTTTCAAGGGAGCCACAACCCAAACTGTATCTACACTAGCTTAGCAAAGCCATGGCTAACTCAACACACTTAACTGTGAAAGGAATTAAGCTGCTGGTTGCATACAGACCTGATCCATGCTATCTGAGACTTCCCAGGCTTTTAGGACCTTTTCAGTTAGCTAAGTAAGAGCTTTTTTCAGTTGAAGGTCCTGTTAAGGACTGACAAAGTGCTCTACCATCCTCATTATCAGGTGAACATAGAGAAACAACCACCTCAATGAAGGTACCTTAGCAGCTTCTTATGGCCTTGGCAAACTGCAGCCTCAGTTCCCACTTTCTTTTCTCCTGCTGAGAACATAAACACTAGTCCTGTGTCCTGCATGAAATGGGATAGTAAAAAGGCTGTTGAACAATGGCAGAGATATTACAGGCTAGCTGGGGCATCCCAGACAATATTTGCCATCCCATTTCTTCAGTGGACATCTAGGAGAGCAGTCACTGAACTGTCAGTTGGTATTTCTCTTCAGGAAGTTAAGGATGTGCCTGAACACATAAATCACTGTGAGGTTCTTACAGGCTGCATGTCCCTGCATCCAGAGAGGGGAGAATGACCAAAGTGCTGTGAGCCCCTGTATTAAGCTCTACATACAAGATAGCTACACCAGCTTCCTTCGGGGTCAACGAAGAATTCTTGAAAAGAACAACAATGCTTAGCACATCATTTCATCTGAGAGCAGGTGTTTGTATTTGTCATCATCATCCCATTGTAGCGTGTGTTTCCCTTAGGGGGAACACCTCAGAAGGAGTTTGAGTGACTTATTCATATACAGACAAGCATATGCTATACAATCTTGCTCTGATCCTGGTACCCATCATGAATGTGGAGAAGTGCTTTTGCTGAGCAAAATGTGCCTCTTCCCCAGATCTCAGCCTATTTAGGGCCAGTAGTATCAAGGAATTCRCTGCTGGCTATCTAATGACAAGGTTAGAGAAGAGGAGGCAAGTGAAAAAATGTCTGGAGCACCACATGCCAGGAATGAATTTTATGAATTGTCAAATCCCAGGTTTCTGGAATTCTACCAGGATCTGCCCAAGAAGTGGGCCCCAGGGAACTAGGAATAGCAGAGAGAAGGCTAGTCTCACCYTGTCTGTATTTTATCAAAGATAACCTCAGAAGCAAAGCACAGACTGGAGGGCAAAGGTAGGGCATACTCATGGGAGAATCAGCTCCTAGTGACTAAACATTGGAACAAGCCACCAAGAGAGGGGAGTAATGCAATGAGAAAACACCACATAAGCACAAAAAAGTGTTGCTGGTTTCTTTAAACCCTTTCTCACTCCAAAAGTCTCTGAAAATGATAACTTTTTTACACTAAATCTTTATATTACTGGACTGAAGGGAAAATAAAAAAGAAGGGATGAAGAAGCTAATTTGTCTAATCATTCATCATTTTTTGAAATGCAAAGATAAAAGTGCTACAGTCTGAAATCTGAAAATGGAAGTAAAATTTGGGAGGTATTGTTAGCCAGAAGTTAAAAATGTTTATAGGTTGTCATCACTACCTGAATGCACTACCTGTGCATTTTTGGCAAAGCTTTCAATTTTTAAAATAAGAAAAAAGTACTTTTTTTCTTAAAACAAAATAAAAAAGAAAGGAAGAAAATGAAAAAGAGGTGAAACAAGAGATTAAAAAAATGATGTGGGTTTTCCTTTTGTGTTTTTTTTTTTGGGGGGGGGTGGTTTGTTGGGCTGGGGTTTTTTTGTTTTTTTCCAGGGGGACGGTCACTGAGATTGTTACCAGCTCACTGAGCAAGGGCTTGTCTCCATATGCACTTCAGGAACAGGTCAGAACATGCTGAATGGTTCATCAGAGATCGACTAGAAATTCTTCTGAACTTCAAAAAAAAAAAATAAGTTGGCATACACCCTCTGTCTTCCAGTATTTGCACAATTCTGTATTTCCTGCGTTTGTTTAGAAATGTAAGAACTGAAGTGCCATAAAGGAGTTTGCTTACTGTACCTTAACTGATGCAATCACACTGAGACTGATGCACTAGGACACAGATTTAGCAGCACCTTCATTTTCCTGTGCTGCCTCCAGCTCCCTCTAGTGACGTAAAATTTACTTGCTCATCAAGAGGCGCTGAACAAAAATCGTTTATCATAGTATGTTCAGTCCTCATCTGCATCTTCATAATAAATTTGAGCAAACTGAAGAACAGAAGAAATATCCTGCTGGGTCAGAYCCCCAATATACTGTCCTCAAAATCAGCAGTAGGAGATGCTGTCTGTGGAGAGCTCATGATACTGATCACTTCTTACGAGCTTTCCCCCTCCTGCTCCACCAGCATCCACAGTTATTGGAGGCAGAATATTAGAGGGGACATCTCTGCGCAGTATCTATTTATGTATTGGCTGTCCAAGAATTTGTCTAATGTCTTTGTGAACCTGTGGCTACTCTCTGCCTCCAAAACTCCCACAGCAGTGGATTCCAGAAGTTCATCACACACTGGTAAAAGTACTTTTTAAAAGCTTTAAATTGATCTCCTCCTAGCTGCAGTGAACGTGTCACTCCAGACAGTTCATTTTAAAGTGACTTGCCTGCACTGGCAAATCATATAAAATTACCGAGTATCTTCAAACAGGCAAACCAATTGTCCTCCAAGGAAGAATAAGTAGAGTTCACTCCAAGGTTCATGTGGACACATTCTTATTCCTGACTGGCAGTTCCCTGGCTTCCCCTCTTCAAGGTGTTATTTCACTGATGTACATGCAACCTAGATGCTGCAGGACAGCTATGCCCCCCTCTGCCTTGTGCTTACACCCATGCCGGTAGCTATGTACCCATTTCTCAGCTTCAGCAAGGCATTTGCTGGTTACATCTCACAGCAAAGGGCTCTTGTGGCAGCAGCCCACACACTGCAGCCAGAGGTGAGAGTACCTTTTGTGGAAAGATATTCTCCCTTCTCTGCCCCAAAGATGGGCATCAGGTGGTATTTTTTCACATGAAGGCTTCACCACCATGGTGAACAGCTGTCTGTGAAAGTCATGGCCAAAGGCAGAGTACTTCCCTCCCACTTCCTATCAACACCAGAGAAGCTGCCACTGTGACTGACACATTTTTTCCCTTTGGGCAAACAGCTTTCATCCAGCTGAGAAAAGCTGGATGCTTAGTAGCAAAGAATAGGCCCATAGATCCAATACCTTTCATGGCCCTGCAGCCTCCTATATCCATCATGTGCATCACCAGTCTTTAAGATATGACTTTAAGACCCTGGCTGCAAACATCCCAGACATCACAGAAACAGCCCAAGCAGCAGTTCTGTTTGCACAGAGTGAGCCTAGGTAGCAACTGGTGAAAACTGGGAAGTGTTGGGTTGTCTGATAACACTGGCCTGGGCACAAGATGGAAAAAGAGCTTTTCTACTGTTTTTTCTTTTTTTTCTTTCTTTTTTTTTTTTTTTTTTTTTTTTTTTTTTTTTTTTTTTTTTTTTTTTTTTTTTTTTTTTTTTTTTTTTTTTTTTTTTTTTTAATGGTTAGAATGTTGATCACTTTGCAGGTACATGGGAAGGTGATCCTGGCTACCTCTGAAGTTCGTCTGTTTCTGCTGCTCTACCCCTTTTCTGCCACTATCTTGTGCTATCTGCTGCCACTGTTAGATCAGGCAGACAGAGGGATTCTTCCCTGCAGAACTGCTACCAAGAAGTGCCCTAACTGCTACACTTCATCTTACAGCTTCTTTACCTCCTCCTTATCTTTGAGACTTGTCACCACAACACTGAGAGCCTCATGCAGCCTAGAGCCGAACCCAGCCTGACTCTGAAGCCACTGTAGCACTATGGAGACATACATACACCATCCAGTTTATACAACCAGCCCAGAAGGGTGTCCAAGAGGTCAATGTAATTATATCACTGCATTTACTATGAACAGCCAAAAGCCCAGAAGTATTTTGCCAAGATGGTTCTAGCCCAGGAAAAAAAGTAAATAAATTGCACAAGACAGGCTAATCTTTGGTGATCTGTTGCCCAATTTCCAGAGCAGAGAAGCAGCAATAAAAAGGACTTCCCATTAGAGTAGCAGACTGGGAAAAATTCATTCTGCAGTTCTTGAGGCTTTGAGAAGCAATTGACTGCTTTTCTCTTGTCTGATATGTATTGCAGAAAGTGTTAAAAATAAAGTGTTCAAAAATATAGGAAATGACAAGTCAAATCCCTGATTTGCCTACCTTGTTATATACCTATGTACTTGCCAACACACACAGAAGTGCTACATATTAAATATTTACCCAGGAAACCTGATTCATTTCATCTGCAAAGAGGAACTGAAATAAATGAGAAAGGTTCACGTGTGTAATCAATATGAACCAAAATCAATATGTGCACCAAAATGAGGGCAAGCTTTAGTTTGCACCTGATGAGATTCAGACTCAACACAGAGCAAAAGAAAAGCAAGATGCTTAACTCTGCTCCACACACTGCCTCTTCTACTTCGTGGAATACTTGGAGTCCTCTCCAAGGAAGAATTTTATCACCATTTAGTTTTTCACTCCACAGTTCACTGTTTCTCCCCAAAATAATAGATGAAGCTCTCCTGTTCCTGCAGAAAGGACTGTGAAATGTGGAGATAGGTTGATTTCTTCCAGGAGTACCTTCACATGATTTTAAAAGCAATGATGCAGAATGCAACTGCAAGGCGTCATAAAGCTGGGTAGCCCCTTCCATTCCCCTCACTGAGTGCCCATTGCCTTAGGTTGTCTTGGGGCAGGAGAGCAGTCAAGTGAAGCTGCTAACCATTTCTAAGTCCTCCGCTTGTCCTGCAGCAATTCCTTCTCTGTCGAAAAGGCTTGCTCTTGGCAACTCATAGGGGTTGGTTGTAGCATAGTACCTGAGCATGCACGCTTGTTCAGTCCAGAGACACATGGATGTGCTCTCCTGATGGCATATGAGGGAGACATAGCAGATCCATCAATGTCCCATGGGCCCTGTGACATCCTCTCACTTAGAGCTGAAAGCACATAGTGTCCTGCAGAGTTTTCATGGCCGAGTTGCATCCAGTCCAAGATAAGTCCTTGTGCCAGAGGACCTGCTCCAGAGGAACCCAATAGAAGGACAAAGGAAGGATCCTGCCATGGGGTAATTCCTTTGAGTGAGCCTTCCCTTTCTCCCCAGTATCAACAGGCCAACCAGTCCCTCACCCAGGAGACCCAAATGTGCAGTCAGATGGGAGCATATGAACTCTCCAATTGTTTCAGCAATTTCTAATCTTCRCCAAAGAGATTGCTATCTCCAATCTAGTGATAGACCAGGGTCCTTGGGAAGCCTTCCTGTAATGCATAAACGATTGTCAAACAGGTGCTCTCTTGCAAAGAGGAGTCTCACTTTTCACGGCTTTCTCTGCCTCAGCCATTTATTTTGGTGGGTACAAAAATGTTGACAGGAGCAGAATGCCTATGTACCAGGTGTCAGGTTCAATGCCAAGTGTTTGGAGGTCAGAGCAGGCTGAACTAGAGAGGGCTGCAAGCTGGCTCCTCAATGCTTGCACAGCTTCCACGGGGCTTGGATTTACTGGGAGGAAAAAGACCCAGCAGATTGCTCACAGTCATTATGCTCAAAACCATGTGGCCTGGTTTAAAAGTTTCAGGGGCAACTAAAGTGTTGTAGATATACTGGACTGATGCTCTTGAGTCATTTCAAATGTGATAGGCACTGGGAGCTTAGGTAAATTCGGTGGGTTTGGGCAGAGCCCCTCGTTAACAAATGAAATTGGCTGCTAAGCCCTTAAACAGGGACCCTGGCTCCTATATCCTTTAAGTCTTTTAAGTCTCAGCCAGTGGCTATTGCAGAACTGACAGCCATCATGGTAAAACCACTCAAAAAGACAATCAGCCCTTTCAAAACCAGTCCATTCCTATTAAATAGAAAATGTTGTAAACAAGCACAACGCTAGAAAGACAAGAGAAGAGTACACTGGCACTATACCTACTCCTGAGATCTCAATCTTGTTTCCTATGGGACATGAGGGGAGGAGAAAGAGGTAAAAGAAAGGCAGAAGTGTGAGGAATTGCAAAGCAGCTAGAGAAAAGATCAKATGACACAGCCTATCAAAAGAAAAATTTAGGGTGGCTCTTGCACATGAATTTAGCACTCCAGCCACTGCCAGCAGGCAGTATCCAGAAGCCAGGGGATTCAGGATTATACATATCCAGTTTCATGCAYATGAAGGGAAGGAAATGAGAAAATTAATTCCTTGGAGCTGCAGTGACCTTAAAAAGAAGCAAGAAACCAGGTAGGCTGAAGTGCCTAACTCGTGCCAGAATATATGCTCTAGTACTGCCAACAAACACCAATATGACCCAAAAGCTACAAGATCAGAGTTTATTATGAACTTAATACAGAGTTAATTCCCATGTCTAGCCAAACGAACACAATTCTGGGCTGACTAGTGCTGAATTTAGCTGGACCAAGAGAGGAGTCAGATTCCCCAGTGGGGGCTGATCCAGAGGAGGCGAGGATATGAGCTGTCTATTTAGTTTGCAGAGAGGGTAAGTGTCAGCCTTCCTGTGAAATTTGTGTAGCACCTTCCTCAGTGATGTGCTCTGACTCCATCTGGAAATCCTGACTTTGCTATATAACATCTACTGAATAATCCATGGCTGTGTCCAGATGGCAACTGTGAAGCTCAGCAGTATTTTCCAGGTATTTCTGGGATTTCAGATAGRCTCAGTACTGGCTTTACTCCAATGCCAGTACTGGCTTTACTGCAATGCCATTGAGTCTGACAGTCACCAACACAGCCCTGAGTGCTTTTGCATCTGGTTCTTTGCAGCTGGGACCTGCACTATATAGCAAGGGCACCAAGGAAACCATCATCTTGCAAGGTAATGGAGAGAGAGTGTAAAGGATGAGTCCTCCAGGTCAGTGCCAGAGCAAACGGGCTCTGGGCTCCTCTCAACAGATCAGTGACAGGCTCAGAGCCTGGACCTTTGAAAATCTCCTTCCAAGTGAAATAATGCCTATGTGGAATGTCCACCACAGCCTTGCAGATGCACAGAAGGTCAAGGGCTGCTCACGGAGCCTGAACTCTGGGACTGTGCAGAACTGCCTTTATTATCATGTTAGTCTCCCTACATTTTCTCTGTAGATGTCTTCTCAGGATGATTCAAAGCTGGATTTTAACTCAGATACTCTGAATTACCCTGTGAAAAATCTGATGCTCCTTAAATACAAAGCAATTCTTCCTTTCTCTGCTTCCTTCTTGCAGCTTTATAGATGCTCTTCCAAGCAAGAGATAAAAAAAAGAGAGAGAGCTCAGTGCCTTGCAAGTGTTGCCAGGCTGGCATCAGAGCTGAGTCCGTCACCTCTCTGAAATTAAAATATAAGCTAAGTTTCCACCATACATGTTCAGTCTCTCTTACTCAAGCTCTCTTTAATGCATAGCCACCCAGCTCTGCATTCAGGAGTGATCCCATGGGGAATGAAGACAGGTGACACACTCAGGTGCACATGCACACATACAGAAGGCAATGAAGGAAAATATATCTCACTGTCAAGGCAGGGAAAGAGAAGCTTGGTGAAAGTAGATAAACTTTCCAGTTTGGAAGTCTTGTACTTGTCCATGGTTACACTAACGACATTACAACAACATGACATGGAGGTGACTACTATTTTAACCTTCCCTGCTCTGAAAAGATATAATGGGGCTGACTGTTCCTTTTCAGGGAGTAGGGAGCTAGTGGGGATGTTGGAAGGCAAGAAAAATAATTACCTCAAGGGATAGGAGAAGGCAGGAGTCTTTGTCTGGTAAATCTTGGAATAGTGTGATGACATTTTGCAAAGCACTGTGACCACATTGTCTAGGGACCAACCAAGTAGGCACTGGCTTTCTACTTTTTGGAAGACTGAAACAGTAGCTCAAGCCTTTTTACAGTATTGATCAGATTTCCAGCAAGGCAAATCTCTATGGCTTAGTTCTCCAGACTTCTCTAGAGAGCGCACCGCTGAAGCAACTTGTGTTATGTCCTTATAAGCTGTCTAACTTAAAGACCTTGCAGGCTCTCCATAATTTTCTTCTGAGGATATTTGGCAGTGCAACACCTGAAGATCAGGGTGATGTAATGGTAGCCAGCAACACACTAAGGAGGTCAATAGAAGAGGCTAGGCACCCTAAGACTCTTTGGGACTCAACAGATGCAATTGGGAGAAAAAAACAATCTGAGGGCTGGGAATCTGGAGAAAAGTCAAAACTTCTCAGACTTTTCAGGTCTGAAAGCTGCCCCAGTGCAAGTAGATGCCACTCCACTGATGGGAAGAGGCCTGTACTGACTGACCCCAGGAAAGAGTTTGCCCCAAAGAAGTCAAAGAGATTCCCAAGGGCAAGTGTCCCTGGACTGGTGAAATTCAGCAGGAAACGCTGTGCAGCTTCTCAACATGCCAGGAGATGGCAATCTTTCCTTTCCCTCAGCCCACWGCTACACTGCCTTGGAAACAGTTGTAGTTCTGTTATTGAAATGCATATGGAATAAAGCTATTAAACTGAACAGATCCACAGATAAGTTGTACACAGAGAAACACCTCTTAAACATTTTTAAATGACTGGGGTTTTTCATTTAAAGCAATAACATGTATTTGCCCTGCAGCACATTATCTCCTTCTATATTCTCAAATAAACTACAGAAAATTAGAGTGTCTCTGTTATCTGTTTGCTATCTGAGGTGGGATTAGAGGCGTCATGAACTAAGCTTTGAATCAACAATGTTTTATTGGTTCATGTCACTGAAGGCTGGTTACCAATGAGCTAAATAAGACATCAAGCCATCCTCTTGTCTAAATGCCGTGTGTGTGCTAACTCTACCAGAAAACATCGCCTGCTGAAGCACTTCAAATGGTTGCACAAAAAGCAGCAGGAAGTTTTTGGGGGAGAGAGAGGAGAAATGAAATTGCACTGCAATTGTTAGGTTTTCCTCTGTCCTGTGAGGGCCAAAAGAATGGATGGCTCTTCCCCTCCTAGAAAAGGAAAGGAAAATAACCACAATTCCTTTGCAAATACAATGGTCAGGCTAGTAAACCTTTGTTTAATCACTGATTTACTATCATCTTTCTAGAAACAAACATAGATGCGTGCTCACATGTGTATACATATATATGGGTACGTGGATGTGGGTTTATGTATGAATATATGTATATACACACAAGGGGACATGTGTATGTATGTGCATACACACAGACACACATATTTGTGCATGCATGTGTATGAGTGTGTGTAAATATATTTCAGGATATATAATATGTATGTATGTGGATACACACAAAATACTCTGTATGGACATGCTTATTCTGGATTACTTTTGGCTTCTGGAGCTTAAGTTTAAACTTAAGTCTAATCTTTAGTTTAGCTACATAAGGACAGTTCTAAAGTAAAGTAGCTGAAAAGCCATACTTTGACCTAGATCTGCAAAGCAAACCAATAGTGAATCTCAGCTATAGTGAATCTACAGAAAATCCTAGGAATAACAAATCAAATAGTTACCTAATATAAAATGCATAAGCACTTAGGAATATGCATCTTTCAAAGAGAAAGATTCTCCATTACAACAAATCTCTTGTTTCCACTGACCCCAGGAAGCTGGTTTGCATTTCTATGCAATAGCTTGCAAGCCAAAAAGAGAGTTGGGTCATGCTCTTATCCCAACACCCAGATAAGCACTCTATGGAGTGTGTGGCAGGTGCTGTTGAAACAGCAGCTTCGCAAGTAAGTGCTCAAACCACACCAAAACAGAAGGTCAGAGGGATGGATTTTATGACCTCTGGAGATCTCTTTGATCATTTTGCAAACATCATGGCTAAATCCCAGTGCAATGTGGCAAGCTGATCATTCCATCTTAGTCAATCCAGAATGCAACAAACCTCCATCATTTGTTAAAAGATGGTGAGCTGACTGTCTCTACCTTGTGGATGTACCAGTCCCAAGGTACTGTTAGTGAGAATAACTTGCAGACATATTCCTCTTTCTCGGGTAACCAAGTCATACTGTATTTGGAACAACTGGCTTCAAATGCTCAAAAAGGGGAGGGTGGCCCAAAAATGTCAGCTATGTCTGAGATGAGGCCATAGCCAGCCCCCCAGCAGAGATACTGAGCTATGTTCTGTTTAGGCATAGTGTGGGTGCCTCGCCAGCCAGTAGTGTATGGTGAATGCCCAAGTCATGAGGCCCACAGGGCCCTCTCTCCCCTCCTCTCTCCATGCCCTGCTCTCTCCATCATGGTGCAAGCAGCAATGCGATAGACTTAGCATAGTAGATCCAAAGCAGCTTGGGAATTAGTGATCCTGAAAAATAACCCATATCCTTGCCTTTTCCCACCTTTCTTGAGCAGCACCTTCCCCATGGCACTCTTCTAATTGCAATATTTCAAGTGGCGAGAAAGAGACTTTCTGAAAGAAGCTCTGCTCAGCACAGGGCCTTCTTCACCTGTGTGAAAGCCAAGAGAACCTCACAATCTGGGAGTAGAGGAAGTGATAAAACAGCATGTTTGCTTTATTTGTCCTTGTTTGAACAGCAGGGATGTTTGGCTGCATCTCCCTTCCTGGCTGCCTGCCCTCCCAAGTTTCTAAGAAGAAAAGAAATATGGAGATTTGACTTAACTATTTTCACCTCTAGCAATTGAATTGACTTTTCTTCAAAAAATGTAGATGAACAAAAAGCCTCTTAATGAAAAAAATGGAAAATAGGCTGTTAGCTCTAGATTTTCCATAATTGTAAAGTGAATGTACAAGCTTTAGAAAGGGAAAAAATGCTTTACAGGGGAGCCTCAAATTTCACCCATGACAGCAGCCTCCAGTTGGATTGTCAGCCGATGCTAATTATTATAACACTCCGAAGGAAGCTAGATCTGCTCTGATTTATGGCTCCAGTGGACATAGCTGACCTTTGCATGAGAAAGTCTGGGGATATTTTGAATATCACTTTCATTTCTTTACTCCATTTTTTCTAATGACTCCCAATGCTAACAGTTGCATTGCAGCAGAAAAGGGGGACAAGGGCATCTGGGAAAGCAAAACAGAAGGRTCAGGACAAAAAGAAGTGGAAGAAGAAAAATGAGCAGTAAGAAAAAAGAAATACCTGATTATACCAATAATTTGGGGTGGAGCTGGAGGCTTTTTGTGTTGTGTTGATGCCAGCTGGATTTTCCTGAAATCTCCCAGGGTGTACTTTTTCTGCATCTCAATGTCATGCTCATCCAGTTCAAGCCTAAAGAGAACAAATAATGTTTCCCCTCTTGCACCCACCTAAGAAGATTTTCTCACAGAGAAACCTCTGAGGGAAAAAGCCTAAACCCATGGACACACAGGAGGAAAGTCAGAGAAAAACAGCTGCCTGACCCTCGTTTTCCACCACTGTAGTGATAAAGTTCAGGCGTCACAGGGAGTTCTATAACGAACTTCATTGCTGCCGGAGTATCACCCTCTCAATGAGAAGAGACTTAAAGTAGATATGAATGTAAGTTACATCTTCCTTACCATGCCAGTAAGAGGAAACGGGTCCCTGTTGTTCCTGATGATCTGGTCCCAGACATGCTGGTGTGATTTTCCTTTTCCTACTTACCTTTCTTTGTTGTCTTTTAACTGTATAAATCCAGTTCCATGACACAATAAGCCATCTGGAGTACAAAGTCAATTGAAAAGTGACAATCGTGCATAAGAACTAGAATATTAATATTTAGATGTTTGTGCTAAGTGTGTCTCATTAAATAGTGAGTTTTAGTTCAAATTAAATAACCTTTGCTTCTGTGCATAGAAGAAATGCAGTTGGGTTCTTTCCTCAATAAGATGTCCTTACTTAGTTTTTCTATTACTGTTATCAGAGAGGATCAAAACAGACAGATGCATTTACTGTTTTCCATCAAAAGATAATAAAAAGAAACAGTTTATAAAATCAGATTATATGAAAAATAGCCTAATGATTATAATTTCTAAACCCATTGCTGAATAATGATGTATTCAAGAGTTGTCATCGAATGATGAAAGAAACCTAATATGAAAGATTTTCTCTATGAAGAATGACTACAGATGAATTGCACAGAGATACAATTCTCTGATAAAGAACAATAAGAGCCTCTAGAACACTTAATAATAGACTACTCAGGATGAATTGAGTATTGCAATAAAAGCCCATAAATTAAAAAGTTTCAAAATGATTTCTGATAAAAGACATGCCAAGGTGAAATAAAAAAAGAATCCTTGAAATCAACAGATATAATGCCTATAGCACATTAGGTAACAGAAAATACACTCTATAAACTCAAAATAATTGATTTTTAAAAGAATACTATCACATCCTATACACTGAAAGCTTTTACTTGGAAAATCTTTTATGCAAGTCAAATTACAGTATCAACATACGTGTGCTGAATACTCAGAAAGGTTTGGCCTTTCACAGGGAATAAGAGTAAATGCATTTCTGTGTGCATGTTATTCTGCTATGAAACCCCGAGCGCTTGAGCTGACAGAGGACCCTCTGAGCTTGACAGGTCATTCAGGAGTTTAAAAACACACGTCGTGTAGGGGCAGGAGACAAAGGCTATATTTTTTCCTTCCCTCTGCATTGAAGGGGCTTCTCTCTTTTTTCCCTAGGAAAAATGGAAGACCAGTCATGGAAGCAATACCAACCAACCAGGAGTGACCTGAGGCTGGATAGACAAACATGAATGACTGAGACTGAAACATGGCTGAAGACATGCCCAAAGACATCTATGGAAGAGGGGAAGGAATAGACATTTTCATCCACAGAAACGGTTTCTTCTGGGGCTTACTCTGAGCCTTGAAAAGGCAGCCCTAGAAAGAGCCTTCAGTGAGCTCATTCCCATATACAGCCCATCTGTGTAAGTGGCTGCTTAGCTGCTGACTACTATTCTCCTCCATGGGCCAGGCATCTTTATTTAGCAAAATCCACTGCTTCCAATTGAATCCTCGAGTGCTGGTTGATCTTCCCAAAGCTGGAGCATTGCAAAACATACCCTTGAATAAAGGGTCTGGGAAGGGAGGACTTAACTTAAAATTTGTCTTCTGATAAATACAGGAACTCATTTTTGGCATGCCTGGACAGTATCAGTATAAACATATGAGAGGCCATGGGAGGTATGAGTTCAAAGACTGCTTACCTAAATTATAGCAGTGCTCTTTAGGTGACCCTGAGATTAAAAGTCAGATATGGAAGCAAGAGGCACAGATGGGGTTTAGACATCTAGTAGCTCCTTCTAAACCCAGGGTCCTCAAAGCCTCAGTGCAGTCACCACCTATCCTAGAATTACCGAAACCTGGTAGACTTCTTGGACTTTTAACATTAAAGAGATTTCCATCTCCCTAAACTTTTCCAGAAGTATTTCAGACTGTGGCCCTGGCCAGATAGGCAAAGCAGGTCTTCTTCAGTGCCAAGGGCACAGCACTTCCCACCATTTTTTTGAGTCAAATGCTCAAAAAGGCCAATCTGTTCCCACTGCAGGATCATCAGACTGATGACAGACCCCTTTTGGCTACATTAGAAAAGGAAAGCACCACTACGGTAGACAAGGCAGGGCTGCAAGTCCTGGCTTTCTGGATGCAGCTGCTTGCAGCCCAGATCTGGTCATGGAAGCAAAGAAAATCCAAGACTGGGATTTAAAATTTACCTTTCCTTCAGCATTTTCTGCTAGCCCAGTATGCTTCTGTCAGGAAGCTCACAGACTGCCCAGGCGCAGTGAGTCTGTAGGGACAGAGCTACAACCAGGTTTGTTTCTCACATTCAGCCTCTTACTCTAACCACAGCTCTGCTCTTGCAGCTGGTGRGATTGCCACAAGGAACATGAAAAACAGTTTTAAAATGTTAAAAGTGGTCTGAAATGCAGATGGTTGTACTTTAAATAGCYGTGTTTGCTCACTGCTGCACAGAAAACTGGGATGATTTATTATAAACTATGCTAGCATATATTATTCATGCTGGAAGCAAGGAAAGGTCTTTGATATGTATCTACAGAGCTTCAAATCCACAAAAGAGATAAATTTGTATGAATAGTGTCACCAAGAGTATAGATGAAACTCTCAGACGCATCTTCTTATCACATGATATGAAGATTACTGTAAGACCACTATACTTATACAATCTGTGCATTAATTTCACTTAAAAGAGAAATTAATTACCATATCTCTATACAAAGAGAGCTAACCCAACCCCGGGCTTTTCAGACACATTATTAAACTTTGCTTTGCTTCAGATAGACAGCCTGTGTTTGTTTGCATATTCTGAGACTCTTGCCTATTTACAAAATTCCCTGCCACCTTCAAGCCTACCATTTTAGGAACAAAATCACACTGGTCCTAGAGTGAAGGTAAGCTAGAGCTGCCTTGGTGCACCATTAGCTGGCATTCAACACTTACATTTTTCTTCCACAGGCAGCCAAGGTTATGTGCATAACAAGCATACATGGAGCATTCAAGAAAAAAAGATTCATTTCATATTCAAGAGCTCCAGGCATTTCTCCCCCTTCTGTGGCTTATGAATCCATAATAGTATTTAATAGTGATGTTTGGACATGGATAGATGTCCTCTCATTGGGCTTGTGGAAGAGCTTTCCCCCTGAATGGATGCAACTCATGGCCTTACAACAACTACTGGCCAGGTTGTTCATCTGGTTGCTCCCTAACTCTAGGGGAAAATAGTGCAAACCTAAATATGATATTGCTGAAGCCAAGTCAAAAACTACCTGACAGGACTTGCACAAGCACATGGGCCATATCACAGCAACTACCACCTCTAATGCTGGCTAGCATGCCACTGTTGGGTTCCTCGTGCCCACAGGAAGAGGAATGAGGCTATGAGCTGCTCCTGGGAACCCGAGCCCATGCTCAGGCAAGGGGCCTGCTAGGGACTCTCCATTGCCATCAGGGAAGCAATCTTGATACATCTCAGGCAAAGTTCCAGTACCATAATGTTTAGCACCAAGACAATATTAGGCAAAATAAACTCACCTATTCCTAATTAATCATAGGTCCCAAATTCCACACCATTTAATTGGTGACTGAGAGAATGACAGGATTTGTCAAGGACCTCCTCACTCTAGACTGAATTATGTTCCCTGTAGGTCTCCTGTTGGCATTGGGATTAGACTGCGACTAATTACGGCTTTATTTCCTTTAATAAAGAGACACCCAAGTGTTCAATACAATTGCATTAGAAAACAATAATCATAAAATCTCCCACTCAACAGCTGCAATTAGAGCATTCACTATTAATTGTGCTAATTAACCTTGTACACAGACCAGCTGGTAAAGCAGACACAGCAAAAAGCAGCTCTCTTTAGTATTTAACAAGGCCGACTTGAGCACAGCTCACCACAGGTGGAATTGCTTGGCAAAATACCAAGGTCTTCCCAGCACCTGGCCTCAGGCTGGAGTAGGAGGTAACATTTAATGATACTCCCTAAAGGATTTTGGTCCCACAGACCAGCTTCAGGAGGATCATCCCAGGAGACAAAGAGTAACGTCATCTTCTTTCGCAAATTACACAATTAGATAATAAAAMCTGGAGGAGATGGGTGAGTAAAGTAGATTTTGATGCTTACTATGGCTGAGTGATTTGACTGTCACAAATCACACCGCTTGGCAGCTGTGGGCTGCAGCAAGGGATGCAGTGAAGACTCCTGGAACAATGATTTTGATGAAGTTAGAAGGAAGCAATTCCAGGACAATGGATGGGAAACTGAGACTTAGCAATGAGGAGTCATAATGCTAGAGAGCTGGAAGACTGCTAGTGTTCCTGATCAGTCCCATGATGCCAGCTGTGTCTGTCCCTGACCTCTATCCTCTGTTGACTTAGTCTCTAGCTAGAAAAATGGCAGAGAGGGGTGGGAGGAGGGGGAAGAGGATGCACATATAACAGCAGGCATTTCTGGATCTCTGTCCACTGACAGCAGCTACTTGATTTGTTCTACTCTCTTGGCAATTTGGGTGTCATGACTAATTCAGATAGCAGATAGATTTCTAGAACCCACGAAGAAGTCTAAGTCTAAATTTTCTAAGTTTTTTCCTGGTTCTTAAGGATTCAGAGCATACAGTCAAGGCAACACATTGCTGACTGGTGCCACTTCCAGACCTGTTCCTCTAGAGGGCTGGTCTAGTAAGTAGGTCCAGTGGCAGTTCTCCTACGTTCATGCCAATATTCTCATGATGTCCTTTTTTATTTCCCCAGAGGAAAAACCTCTTAATTTCAACATCAGAAGGGAAGTTTGTAACAGAAGAGGTGTTGCATATTTCCATAGGCCTCTGTGCCAAATCTCCCAGCTCTAGTTTGACCTCACATTCTTATTCATGTCTTTGACAAAAAATATGTTCAACATGTCACACTAAAAACAGCTTTTCCCTCTGCAGTGTTTCTTGGCTTTTCATTTTTCCTCATCCCCTAAAGAGTCTGCAAGTTAAGGTTCACACTAGGACAGAACTGCACAAACATTTGGTGTGTGCTGTGAGCCTACAGCATGAGACATCTTCCAGTGGATGATCTCAGCCTAGACAAGTAAAAATAAATATTCTGGAACTTAAAAAAAAATGGGGAGCAGGGCTATCTAGATCTTTACTAAGAACAGACATCAGCCTCCAGATCTCCTTTTGACAACATCACACCCCAAAGCATAAGTGATTCAAAGATGTTTGTCCCCTTTATCGAGCAATGAACTGCCCCCACAGCAGATACACAGAGGCAGGATAAAACTCCAGAATTTTTATTTATCTGACTGGTTAAAATATCTGGATTACAAGGGAGTAGGAAGAGACTCACAGAGGAGCAACTTAACCCTGATGCAAGAAGAGTTCCACAGATCCCTAGCCAGACAGGGGCTGTAGGGCTGGACAGAAGAGATTTTTGGAGTTCCCATTGGGTTGCTGCGCTCCATATACCTGACAGTGCGATTTAGAAGTGAACTGATCAACCAACATCTGTTTTCTCTAAGAGCAAAGTCAGGTCCAGGTCTGTTCTCTTCCCTTGCTGGTCATTAAGTCTTATGTGCCTTCTCATAGCCAGGACATCAGCGGCCAGATTCTGACATGCCTACCTTTACACCTGTACATGAAACTAGCTCTCAAGATATCTCACAGATCAATGACTAAGTGAAGGAAACACAACTACTCTGGAAACCTTACTGATGCTTTAAGTATTTGCTTTTCTTTCCTCCTCTGTTACTCTCCATTTTTTGGAATGAGAAGAATGTTGAATGTTATTAGTATTTTAATTCTATTTTTTATCTTTCTTACTCTGCTGTCATTGCTACAGGTGGTGACACACATCAAGGGCAGAACATGTCCAGACTTGGTCAGTAGAGATAACCTGCAGTGTTGTGGCTGGAAATCAGTATGAGGGGAATAACCACTCATGCATGACTGTTTGATTAAAAGCAATTATTCACAGAGACAAACTCTGGCCTACAATATTGGAAAATGGACTGGAGTCCTTACAGAAAACAAGCCCCAGGGGAAAAGAATCAGGCCAGTATATTTCTTTCCAGCACACATACCCACTTTTAAAAAGCACAGAAATTATCAGAGCTGACTGGTTCAACAATCTGCCAAAACTTTATCCATATCCGTAATGCTGATGATGTTTCAGCACAGCTCAGAGAAGAGTGTTAGCAAAGCCTTAACAAAGCATAAAATTTCATTTTCAGAGGATGCACCTATACTTTCATCTCTCACTTCCTAGCTTGGTTCTTGTTCAGTTATTGTTTTGTCTCTCTCAGATTATTACTATTTTTAACTTAATAAACTCAAGGAAAGTCCTTTAACCCTCCTTTAGGAGCTGCATCTCTACCACTCATTCACAGAGTATTCAAAACAATGCAAAGAATAGCAAATGAAAAGTCTGGAAAATTAGAACTCCAAATGGCTCTATTAAAGTAGTCACTGTGTTTCGTGTGGAAGTACAACTCTGTTTTATTTGGTGATGGGGGTCTGAATTAAACAAGAATGAAGCGTTTCCTAATTTTTTCCCCCGTCTCCGTAAGAATTTGTTACCGTTATCTCACCTCTTTACTACTTCTATACCAATGCACTACCAAAAACCAACAATCCAAGTGGTAGATGGCAGACAGTAAAATATGGAGCAAAAGGAAAGTGAACAAGACTCTCTTACATTTTCACTCTAAATTTTCTGCCTTTTCTCATGCCACTGGCCTTAATTCAGCTAACCACAGACAGCCATAAGATTTGCTCCAGCCAAGCAGATCTTTTGCACAACCCCTCCTAATCCAGGGGTGTCTTTAAGACAGAGAAAACCCCCAACACACCCTCCTCAGCTGAAAGGGGCAAGGACTCTGCAAATACAGGGGTGGGCACAGGTTTCAGCTTGCCAGTCGGTGCTAGTTCCAGCACCTTCAGGTCCCACGGAGCTTTGAGTGAGGGGCAGGCCAGGCTCTCCTGTTTCATAATTCTGAGCCATCCCACCAGAGTCATTTCTCAGAGAGCTTCAGCCCCTTTTTATTTTGTTTTCTTAGCTGGAATATTTGTATTTTCCCATCTGTGCCTTATTTTAAAGACTTTCCTCCTTTTTTGACAGCAAATGTGATGCTTTTGTTTCTATCCTTTCTCTGSCCCTGGTCCTGTGGAAAGAAAAAAAAATGTTCACATCTGAAGTGGCTGCACAGTGGATAAAATCCTGGCTCCCTTGAAACAGATAGTAAAACACCCATTCATTCCCCTCTGCCGTGACTCTCACCCCGTGACTTCAATGGGACAAACTCACAGGGCATAAAGTTGTTTGTTATCCCTTAAATGGTCCCATTGTTTATTGTTAAGGCTCTTTCCTGAGCTCTAAATCTTCCTTTAGCATTGCTCTCAGCTTGTCAGARAGGACTCTAAAAGGAGAGACACCATCTAAACACTGCAAAAGTCTTCAGTCTCCTGACATTGCTTTGAGCAGGAGGGTATTTATCTCTCTAAATACATTTTCTGCTTTGCCTGCCATATAAAGTTCTCTCCTTTTTAGATGGTTCTGTATTGTAGCAGTAATGTCTAACTTCATTTTTACCCCCTAGGAAGAATAGGGACTGGATTTTGGCAGCAAGATCGGTGAATTCCTACCTGTGCTGCTGCCCTTCAACCCTTATGCTTACGTGCAAAATAAAGCAGCCTGGCTGGGCAATCACATCCTCAGACAGCACTGCCTTTGCAGGCACATGGTGTACCTGCATCAAGCCTGGCAAAGGATGAAGCTTTTTTCATGCATTTTTTTTGCTTCTTTTCCTCACCTAATAGAGAGGTAGTGACTCTCTTCCCTGCTTCTCAGTCAGGAGTTAGAAGTGACTCCAGTGACTTCAGGGAGGCTTACTCTGTGTTCACTGTCTGCCAAAAACAGAAGTAGAGACCAGCTTTATGGCACTGAGTCCTTGTGCCTGGTGGAAGGAGGGCACTAGGGAGAAAGAGTGCTTCCCAAAAATCCACTTAACTGCCTTCAGCTGCAGGCATGGTTCCTCTCCAGAGCCTCCTGCCTGCTGAAGTCATCAGGCATAAAAGCTCCTTGTCATCAGAAATCAGCTTGTTTTCAAATATGTGGCATTTGTGGTTACTGCAAGAAGTGATAAATAAAAAACTTGCTGCATCAGAAGAGATGATCCTAGAAGGCTTTTCTGTAAAATCCCTGAATTTGATTCCTTCCAAGAAACTTGAAGGTCTGGTAGAACTGTTTTCAACCCAGCAGCAGAGGAAGAGGAAAAATCTGTAAACTGAGTCCTGTATTTCATAATCGATTCTTCAAAAGAACGACATTTGTCTGCGTGGAGAAGGTATTTGGAGAGCATTCAGATTTTAAAATCCCTATCGTTGAAAAGCTGCAGCTGCCACAGCTCTTGGAGCCAAAAATGCACCAACCTGCCACAAGATGTCAGTGGAGATTGTGGGATTTYCCCCCAGCTGCCTTGTTAAAATCCTTGCATTAAATCTTCCCTTGACCTCAGTCTCGACTTGACATCCAGACACCACAGCGGGGTGGCTTACCCAGCTCTCAGCTGAGAGCTAAACGAGATTATTAGGAGGTGCAAGAGGTTTTTGCTTTGCTTCCTCAGTTGCGCGGAACCTTCTGGTCCCACCTCCTGCACTTTTTCTTGGTAGTTCACTGCTTTGCTCAACCTAGGCTGAGAAATTAAAGTGAGCTACTGCTGTCCTCTGCTAGCATCCAGATGTGAATGCTTCTGGCAACCTCTTCTAGGCTGATCCTGCCCCAGGTTGGGCACCCTGTTCCAGGTAGACCCAAAAGGGAAAGTGTAAGGAACCAGCAAGGTTGTCTGAGGCACCCAGAGTGCTGTAGGTCCCAGGCTGTGCCAAAACACGACCTGCCTACCTCAGGACCCTGACTACCCAACATATGCCCATGCTCCAGTGTGCATACCTCAGCTCCCTCCCTCTCCCAAACAGAACTAATGTAGCTGCAGGCGGGCTGCTTGGTCCACCTCCACCCCGCTAGTACCTGGGCATGGACTGCTAATGACTAAGCAGCCATGTGTCAGTCAGACAGTTACAGGTCACTTCTCAATCCGACCTTGTTTTATTTATTAGTTTTGGCATTGCCAGAGGTGATGTACATGCCTTCAAACCAATTCCCATGGTTAATTTTTGTCTATAATTTCCAGATAATATTTTTTCTAAATATTCAAACCAGTTCCAGGTTCCCAAAGGAAAGCAGAATGATAACTACAGGAAAGGGAATCTAGAATTTACCAAGACTTTTGTTTACTTGCTGTATAGTCTTACTTCAGTGTTTATATCTTAATTCTTGGGCATTTATATTTTAAACTAGTTGGTCAGTTAGATTTTTGGACCAAATAACTGTAGTGGAGATACACTGGCATGGTGAGTATTGAAGATGTAGCCCTTTATGTTTAGATCATTACCAGTTTACTCCAATTTAATCCATTTACTAGTGTGGGTTTGAAATATAAAAGTAATTCAAGCATCTGAGCAGGAGTTCAGCTTAACACACCAAAAAAAGAAAAAAAAAGAAACACTGAAGATAGCACTGCTTTTTTAAGAAGTCCTTAGTGGGGCTACTGCTCTGTTAGAACGGCTGCTTCCAAAGAGATCCTTTACTGAAGATATCCTAGAATGGCTTTTATTTTTCTTCCATAGGTTGCTATTTTTATTTTCTTTGGGGTTTGATCCTCTCCACAAACCAAGTCAACACACTCAAGTTGGCAGGGAGCCGATCCTCAGGAGCCGATCCATATGGTCAAGGGTGACAGAAGGACATGATAACAATGCAAAAATAAAGGCAGACTTCTCAGAAAATGTGCTGCCTTTGTCCCCTAGCTGACTCCTCTGGCAGTGAACTCGGACTGAAAAGAGAGCACGAGGAGAGCATGTCCATGAGAAATCACTCCAGAAAGTTTCATTTCCCTTGTTATCAGGCAATCTTCTTAAGTTTCATAAGAACCCCACAATTTGCTCAAGTTTCTTCTTTCCCTCCACTCTCCCAACCCTGTCCCAGAGTGAAACCCCAGCTAACACAAAAAAGCAAAGAAAAGCTTGGATAGAAATTTGGGAGAAACCAGCTCAGAACAGTTCTTCAGATCATGCTGGCCTTTGCCCATGATTGTTACAGCATAGAGCTGAAGAAGTATTAGCTGTATAGCTGATGCATGGGATTAGACAGGCAGCTTGGGCCAACACTTACAGTCCCCTACTATCATTGGCCTCCTTTCTGAAGAGGATTTTGAATCAGAGTTGGGATCCCTTACTACTCCCTTCACACCAGAGGGCTGTTCAGAACATTGTCRGATAGAAGTCTCTTCCCCTTCCCACCTACATACCTGGTTAACAGCCAGCTGCTGCAATTAACTTCCCACTATTTATTCTTGCCAAGCCCAGCACTTTCACTAAGGTAAATCAAGCTCATTGCTGAGTAGCTGCACTAGGAACCTCCACCTCAGAGAGACTTGCCTTGCTCAGACCAACAAGGGATTTTCTATGCATTTGAATGGTAGCAAGGGCTTCTTACCAGACTTCTGGTTTGTAAGCCTGCAGCACAATTGAAACCACATACAAGACCATGCATGCATATTKCCCTGGAGTGGCCCTGAACTGCTTAAATGAAAAGAGCTGTTCCCTAGGCAGAGAGAGAGCTGATGCTGAGCTCCAACCTGTGAGAGCAGAGCACCTGAAGTGRCAATACTTTCAGACCACTCCAGATTCATTCTCAACAAGATATGTATCATCGTATTTGCATTACAATTAAAATCCTTCCACACACCTCTACTATGAAGGAGAAACGTTCAAAGGGATCCCTAAGACAGTTAATGCAGGGTTGTTTTTACCACCTTGTTTGGTTTTGCATATCAAGAGCTTGTTATAGACCAAATAATGGCTACCTTTTATTTCCCACTCTTGTCTAACAAGGACAATCCTGAAAAATAGTGAGATTGGCTTCAAACATAACAATTTTTAAAATGTAGGTTTTTCTACACTCATCTTCTGGCGGCCCTGTCTTTTGAAGGCATCTGCTTAATTTTTTCTGCTACCACTAGCAGAGCTAGTGTGTGAATGGACATTTAATAATCATGGAAGTATGATCACTAAGAACAGTTTCAGAGATGAATTGCAATTGTTCATTTTGGCCAGAACTGCACAACAAGGTCCCAAAGTTATATTTTGTTTAAATGAAGCAGCACAGATTTATACTGAGTAGTGGTTCAAAAGATCATAGACATCATCCAGCATATTAAACCTTTAGCACTCTGAGCCTTACTTTTCAAGAAAAAAATGTACTTGGTGGTGGTTTCCCCTCAATAAGAAAAAACTTCCTGCATTTTCAATATCCTCAACTCAATCTCCAAACTCAACTGTAATTATAACTCATGATGGTTTCAGCAGTCTGAATGCTTCAAACATTTATCAATACTTTTGACAAAAGGACTGTAAAAATGATCCAAGTTTTCACACTAGGAGATGTTTCATGAACATTTCCCTGAAAGTTCGATATTTTCATTCCTTTCAATCTTTCCTTTGTTTTCCATTCTCTGCCTTCCTTTTCCTTTTCACTGTCAGCTTCCTTCCCCCAGTACTCCAGCTGTTTTCAAAGTCTGGTATTGATCAAAACTTTGGTTTACCCCAAAGCATCCGAACAGTCCTGTGATGAAGTAAAACTCTGAAATCCAAACCCACTTTTGATCCAGCACTCTAGAAAGAAACCAGGACACTACAGGCATTTAATGGGCTTTGAAAACAGAATGTGCCCTCTTGTATTAGACTGAATCAGCTATTCCCCTCCGTGTTACTGTTGGCATAACAATTCTCTTGGGAACTCTGTCATGGACTGAAACCCATTGTACAAACACTGAACAAAGAGATAATCTGTGCCAATATTTTCCCTATGGCTATATTATTACAGGCTGTTCCACTGCCTCATCTAAGCAGCATTTTAAGCAGTTACATCCAAGTCAAAAGTCCATTAGATGGCACTCTTCTCTTAGAGTGTCAGATACAGCTGGTCTTTGCCAGTAGGTATAGGAAAAATGGAGACATAAGACCCAAATGAAGGTACTTGGTTGCCCATTGTCCCTGCTAAACAAAACAGAAGTCCTCCCTGCATAATCCTAGGGTGGAATCACACAGTGCAGCAGCTCTATACTGCTGAAGGGTCCTCACCTAAAGGTGAGTAAACGGCTTCAGTGGAAGTCAGAGGAAACTGGGCAAGAAGACCTTGGGCACTGGATGACACWCAGTGTCATGCACCACAAAAGGAGGCGATGAAAAGCCATGTGCCCCAGACCTGGGCCAAGACTTTACAGAGAGATTTTGACCATCGAAACACTCTGGAACTCCCTTCAAATACTATGTCTCTTTATGGCGTCTGCATTTAGCTAAAGCATTGAAGAAAATCTTTGTTGGCTTTCATAAAATTTTAATATAAAAGTATGCCAGGTATGACCATTATCTGCTCTTGAAAAGCTAGGAAGGAAAATAAATGGAGAAAGTAAAAAATATATAATGTATATTTAATGTCTGAACAAACTACATGGTGCTGTGAATGACATTTGACTTGCAGTGTCAGTTAAACTTATGTTGCACAATAGAGCTGACAGTGAAATCACACTGTCAGACTGAAAAGATGTTTCATTCATGGGGAATTCTGACATCTTGTTTCAGGTGAACATTTGTGTTTGTTTTCCAGTATTTCCTTCTCAAAAGCTTTAAGAGAATAGTCAGCATTAAGAACATGTTGAAAGAAACAAATGAAAAAGCCATTTTGGCTGAATAGTAAAGCAAGACCTTTAGGTGGAGGGAAAGATGATCAGTTTACTCTGAAATAGCTGCTAGAAACTGAAACAAAAATGTCTATACATCTTTCCAGAACAAAGACTACATTTCTTTCCAAAAAAGAATTTTGTTTCAATAAAAATGATATTTCAGTTGGAAAGCACTCTCCACACAGAGAATTTCAGTAGGCTCCAAACTTGAATTTTCAAGCTGAGGTACCTTCTTGGGCAGTTGGAACGGTGTGAAAGACTGCAAACCACAAAGGTTAAAAGAAACTGTGAGACAAGTGAAACACTGGGATAAGCCATCTCAGAATAATCTTTTGGTTTATCCGCTGGGGCTCTGTTCTCTCCAACACAAGTATAAATATACTTCACATAATGCTATTGTCAGTTAGGAAGATTATCTGTGAACTCATACAGGCATAAAGAGGAGGTCTTTTCTAAAGCTACAGTGAGACACCTTGAACAAATAACACATTGAACCCTAACCTCCCATTGGCACAATATACTGAATATATCTGGAATGTAGGTCTTCAGTGTGCTTTCACTGGTAGAGGCACTGTTTCCACACAAAAGTTATATTGCTTTAACTCTGTTTTACAATTATTGAGCCATCCAGGAGGAAAACGCTTACACCAGTATGTATGAAAACAAGCTGCAGCTGTACAAGGTAGTATGGTACCAGTGTAATAACAGTTACATTACTGTGGCCATTTCAGTTAGAAAATAAATGTGCTCTCCAAATCAGAATTGTTATAGCACTACAAAAGCAATGTTGAGAACATATATCTGTTTATAGAGGGCAAGAATTGAATCAAAGTGTGCTGCCTTTGCCATGCAGAAAGCCATCGAGATCCTACAATTAAACACAATCAATCTCCTAGACAGTAAAACAACACCTTGAGTTATTAAGGAAGAATATAGCTTTATAAAGCATATAACGTACTACATAATGTTGAGGATATCAGACCTGACTTCAGTAGAAGCTATACCAACTTTCTGGAACATATACAGCTACTTCAAAAGCTGTTACACATTGCTAGAGTGAAAAGTTTAAACTGCAGCAATTAAGGGACAGCAGCTCTATTATCAATTTTCTTCTTTCTAATTAAGTGAGGAAGGACATCTTCTGTGTAACGTGTCATTATTCCTCATTTTCTCTACATTTTCTCTACACTTGGCCCATGTTTGAGACTCCACACCTTCCCCCCTCCTTTTTCCCCATTGACTTAGCAGCAGTAGAGAGTTACAGGAATGGGTCAAAGCACATTTCAGAGTAATACAGCTAGAGAGTCATATTCAGATCAGTGTATTGTAATATGTCTGACAACATTATATTCTGATCCAGCTCTTCACATAACCTTCAATTTATTTCTAAGCTCCTGTGTTTATTTAACCGAATCTGTCTTCCATCGTTTGGAGCAACAGCACTCAACCTTTGAGCAGCCCAAGAGCCACTTCAGCATCGAACAGATGCTGAGAGCTCCTGAGTCAGAGTCACAAAAGAAACCAGTGTATTGTACATCAAATACCAAGGCACACCGAACAAGTTTGTTATTCATCATTCAGGCATCATCAAAAATACCTCAGCAAAGGTTACAATCTACACAGCTTTATTCAGAGCTCAAGAAGAGAACCAGTGTTTCAAGGCTGGTATCAACGTTGCTTCCCATCCAGAGTGTACATCCACACATGCGCGAGTACACCAGCAAAAACACAGCAMGTGCAGGCCTGTGAAGAGCCCATGAGGCTCAAGAGGCTTTGGGTGGATTCAAAGTTACAGCAGGATTTGGGCAGAGAAATGAAAAGCAGAGGTAGGTAGCACTAGAGAGAACTGAATGGAGTTAATTATTCAACAATATTTTCTCCCTTCCTTGATTTTGTAAGTAAGATTGGATTGGCTGTGCATATGACTTCTGCAGCTGGATGACTTCATAAGATTTGGGGCTTTGTTCCCTGTTCTCTGTGTGTTCCCTGCAGCCTTGGACAAGTGACCCTTTGTGTCTAAGGACATTAACCCATCCTTTACTCTGTTATAGCTCTGGCCTTACTAAAGTATATGCATAGGCAACCAGCAGCAACTGCTGGTTCCTGGCTCTGTTGTGCAGACACCAAACCACAGGCAGCTTTCATGGAGATGAGCTAAAACATCACTGCCTCCCTCCATAACAGCAGACAAGATCACTTGTTGTTCAAGCATTCCTGTCCATCCTCACACCCTTGCAAAATGTTCATCTGATAAGAGCGGTCTCCTTTCCCTGACTTTTTCCTTTTAGCACTTGATATTTCTCAGTTATAAAAATAACCCAAGCCACAGGTCAGACTTCTTCCAGGTAAAAGCAGCCSTCTGAGTGTGATGCCATGGTCCAACTGCTCCAGATACATGCCAGATTGAATTGGCTGGCAGGATTTAATTTCACAAGAGCAAGGCTAGCAAAGACCCAGACATGCAGTTAGTGAGCATTGTGCTCAAGCACCACCTCAGACAGTAAAAGCACAAGACGGGCACTTTGACAGAATCCATCAGGATTGCAGCTGTTTGCTGTTACATTTCCTATGAACATAGTGTCATGAAGAGGGCTCCTTTCCTCCTACTCTCAAAAAACAAAAAACAAAATACTTTCTATGAGGAACTCTCTCCAGATGCCTTCCAAAGGATGTGGGGTGAATCCAGCTGCTTTGGTCACCATAATCAACCTTTTCATTCTCGGAGGCTGGATAGGGGACTAGAAAGCTTTGGCAAATGGCTATGACAAAACCATTCATCCGTGTATAGGCACTTACCCATCCAGAGAGCAAAACACAAATGATTTCATATTGCTTCTTCATTGAATTCACTATAGTTTTGTATTGGCTTTGTGAGTTCATCACACACTGTTTAGATACCTAATGGAATTTATAGGGAAAAAAAAAAAAAAGCCTTGGCTTGCTTTTCTGTTTACTGCTTCTAAGCATAATGAAAATGTTAAAATGCTAAGTCACTTGACATTTGCAACCTCAGTTATGCACTTGCTTTACTTTTTCTTTGTAGTTACAAGAGTTGGTGAATATATTTAAAGCTCTTCAATTCACTTAAGTCGAGAAAGAGATGCTGCATATTCAATGAAATGCCACAGTTGTGACATGTTCCATATTCTCTGCTATGTTAAGTCTCTTCATTTATTCTTTTACAGACAGTCACAGAATTTATTCTGTTATGAATAAAATTATCTCTGATGTCCTTCAGAAAATAATGTAGGGCTTTTGACTGAATGCAGGAAGTTCAAGGAAAATATTCCAGGTGTCTGGGACATGAGGAACTAGTCAAAGAACCTCTTTCATTGACCTGTCATCTGTTTCTCCTGCTTGCATGCTATACTCACTGTTCCAGACAAGCGTCTTTTACTTTTAAGAATAATGATTAACAGCACTGACGCCTTTACTCTAGTGAATATCAGTACCATGCACTTCTGTGATTTCAGTTGCCTTATCCTATTAAAAAAATAGTAATAATGTCTATGGCCCACATTCTCTCCTGCTATCACACGGTAAGTATCCAATAAAGTCAGTGAAACTGCAAGGATTTGTAATAGTGAAAAAAATGCCTCAGCTTGCTATCCTGCTGCAAAAAATGCTTTGAATTGTTTTGTTTCTTTTAAGTGATTTCAAAATGCTAGCAAAGCCTTTCAAATTTTGTGATGTTTCCTCAAATTTCTGGACATTTCTGAAGTCAGTCATATTATGACTTCACCAGCTATACTTCTCACYTGCACTTTTGATTTGATTTTACAGAATCACACAGAATCGGTAAGGTTGGAAGGGACCTCTGGAGATCAGCTAGTACAACCCCCTTGCTCAAGCAAATTCACCTAGAACATGTTAGACAGGGTTGCATCCTGGCGGGCCTTGAATATCTCCAGAGAAGGAGACTCCACAACCTCACTGGACAACCTGGTCCAGTGCTCCGTCACTCTGACAGTAGAGAAACTCCCCTTCATGTTCAGGTGGAACTTCCTGTGGTTCAGTTTTTGCCCATTGCCTCTTGTCCTGTCACACGGGACAACTGAAAAGAGTTTGTCCCTGTCCCCTTGACACCCTCCCTTCAGGTACTTATACACACTGATAAGATCCTCCCTCAGTCTTCTCTCCTCCAGGCTAAACAGGCCCAGCTCTCACAGCCATTCCTCATAGGGCAGGTGCTCCAGCCTTCTGATCAYCTTCGTAGCCCTACGCTGCACTCTCTCCAGTAGCTCCATATCTCTCTTGTCCTGGGGAGCCCAGGACCAGATGCAGGACTCAAGATGAGGCCTCMCCARGGCWGAGTAGAGGGGCAGGATCACCTCCCTCCACCTGCTGGAGACGTGCTTCCTAGTGCACCCAAGGAGACTATTGGCCTTCWTGGCCACAAGGGCRCAYTGCTGGCTCATAGTCATTTTGTCATCCACCAGCACTCCCAGGTYCTTCYCTGCAGAGCTGCTTTCTAGCAGGTCAGCCCCCTCCTTGTACTGCTGCCTAAGGTTAGTTTTCCCTAGGTGCGGGACTCCACACTTGCCCTTGTTGAACCTCAGGAGGTTCCTCTCCGCCCAGCTCTCCAGCCCGTCCAGGTCTCTCTGAATGGCAGCACAGCCCTCAGCTCTATCCGCCACTCCTCCCAGCTTGGTATCATCAGCAAACTTGCTGAGGAGGCACTCTGTCCCTTYRTCCWGGTCATTGATGAAGAAGTTGAACAGGATGGGACCCAGTCCTGAGCCCTGGGGAACTCCACTAGCCACAGGCCTCCAACTAGACTCCTCACCACTGATGACAACCCTCTGAGCTCTGCCTTTCAGCCAGTTCTCAATCCACCTCACTGTCCRCTCATCTAGCATGCACTTCCTGAGCTTATCTAGGAGGGTGTTAGGGGAGACAGTGTCAAAAGCCTCGCTGAAGTCGAGAGACACAACATCCACTGCTCTCCCCTCATCTACCCAGCCAGTCATTCCATCAGAGAAGGCTATCAGATTGTTTAAGCAGGATTTCCCCTTGGTGAATCCAGGCTGACTCCTCCTGATCACCTTCTATTCCTCCATATGTCTGTAGATGACATCCAGAATGAGCTGTTCCATCACCTTTCCAGGGATGGAGGTGAGGCTGAACAGCCTATAGTTAGTTACCTGCGTCCTCCTTCTTGCCCTTTTTGAAGACTGCAGTGACACTAGCTTTCATCCAGTCCTCAGGCTGCTCTCCAGTTCTCCAGGACCTTTCCAAGATGATGGAGAGCGGCCTGACAACAACATCCACCAGCTCCCTCAGTACCCATGGGTGCATCCCATCAGGCCTCATGGATTTGTGAACATCAGGCTTGCCCAGAAGATCTCTAATCATATCCTCCTCAACCAAAGGGAAGTCTTCCTTTCTCCAGACTTTCTCCCTCACGTCCAGGCTCTGGGATTCTTGAGGGCTGCCCTCATCAGTGAAGGCTGAAGCAAAGAAGGCATTCAGTAATTCTGCCTTCTCTGTAGCCTTTGTCACCAGGGCCCCTGCCCCATTCAGTAGCAGGCCCACATTTTTTCCAGTCTTCCTCTTGCCCCTGATGCATTTGAAGAATACCTTCCTGCTGTCCTTAACATCCCTTGCCAGACTTAATTCCATTTGGGCCTTAGCCTTCCTCGTTGCATCTATACATAGTCTGATTGCATTCCTATAATCCTCCCAAGTAGCTTCTCCCTTCTTCCATATTCTGCGTACTTTCTTCTTCTGCCTGAATTTGGCCAAGAGCTCCTTACCCATCCATGCAGGTCTCCTGCCCCCTTTGCTGGACGTCTTTCTCCTTGGGATACACTGTTCTTGAGATTGAAGGAAGTGATGCTTGAATACTAGCCAGCTCTCCTGGACCCCCCTTCCCTCTAGAGCCTTAACCCATAAGATTCCTCCAAACAGGTCTCTGAAGAGCCCAAAGTCTGCACTCCTGAAGCCCAGGGTTGCAATCCTGGTTATTGCCTTACTTTTTTCCTGCAGGATTCTGAACTCCACCGTCTCATGGTCACTGCAGCCAAGGCTGCCCCCAACCTTCACATCTCCAACAAGTCCCTCTCTGTTGGTAAGAACAAGGTCCAGCAGGACACTCTTCCTTGTAGGCTCCTCCAACACCTGTGWCAAGARSTTATCATTGATGCATTGCAGGAGTCTCCTGGACTGTGTGTACCTTGCTGTGTTGTCCTTCCAGCAGATGTCAGGGTGGTTGAAGTCCCCCAGGAGAATCAGGGCCTGTGACCGTGAGGCTACTTCCAGCTGTCTATAGAAGGCCTCATCGACTTCCTCTTCTTGGTCAGGTGGCCTATTGTAGACACCCACAACAGTGTCTCCCATGTTAGCCTGTCCTTTGATCTTCACCCATAAGCTCTCAACTGCCTCCTCCTCCACCCCTAGGCAGAGCTCGATGCATTCCAGTTGCTCTCTCACATGAAGAACAACTCCACTGCCTCACCTTCCTGGCCTGTCTTTCCTAAAAAGCACATAGCCATCTGTGACAGTGTTCCAGTCATGTGAGCTATCCCACCATGTCTCTGTGATTGCAATGAGATCATGGCCCTGCGACTGCACACAGATCTCCAGCTCCTCCTATTTATTCGCCATGCTGCGTGCATTGGTGTACAGGCATTTCAGAGAGGTAGTCATGCCTGCAGGTTTCCCAGGAAGGGTGTAGGGGGGGTCTCTCCCCTCTCAAGCCATGTCCCACGTGCACCTCCCCAGCTGCATACACCTGTTGGAGGCCCACGAACCCAAGTCGTGTTTTATTGACTGCCCTCTCTCTGTAACTCTCCTCTTCCCATATCCTACCTAGTTTAAAGCCCTTTTTACCACGCTGGCCAACCTGTTGGCAAAGATGCATGCCCCGCTTGGTGAGGTGAATCCCATCTCTCCTCATCTGTTTCTCATCTTCAAACAATGTCCCATGATCACAGAAACCAAAACCCTGTTCCAACACCAGCAGCGCAGCCAGTTGTTAATTTGAAAAATTTTTCTACTCCTCCTCCCATCCCTCCCCCTAATCAGCATGACCGAGAAGACCACCTGGGCTCCCAGACCCTTGTGCATCATGCCCAAAGCCCTGAAGTCTTGTTTGATTGTTTTCAGCTTGCTCTTGATATCATCAGCACCCACACGACAGAGCAGCAGAGGGTAGTAGTCTGATGAGCAGACAAGCCTTGGCAGCCTTTCAGTGACATCTCCTATCTGTGCTCACGGCAGGCAACATACCTCTCTAGAGGAGGGGTCAGATCAGCAGATAGGTGCCTCTGTGACCTGCAACATGGAGTCACTCACTACAACTACTCGTCACCTCTTCGAGTGATCACACAAGGCATGGGGTCTGTCACCCCAGTTGCTTCCCTTGAAGTCAGATCCAGGTCTTCCTCATCCTAGAGGATATTAAATAGTGTCTTCAACTATAAGTCCAAATCTACAGGAGAAATAGGGTCCTTTCTTCTTCTTCCTCTTCTTCTTCTTCTTCTTCTTCTTCTACAAGAAGCAACCAGTTTCCAGCCTTCTTCAACAGTGCTATGCTGTACTATTTCAGTCTGCACAGAGCCTTCCAGCAACTCCCCTGCTGCAGGGGATTGGGACTCTGGGAGCAGTACAGTCTCCAAGAATGCCCTGTCTATCTCCTGCTCACTTTCTTG
>NW_028186464.1:16056-34988 GCF_003343005.1 Rhea americana | reverse complement strand
AAAAAAAAAAAAAAAAAAAAAAAAAAAAAAAAAAAAAAAGAGAGAGAGAGAGAGAAAAGAAAAGAAAATGATGACAGGGAAGTCATCCTGAGACTATGAATAAAATAATTCCAGGGATTCCACTCGGAAGAGAGGATGAAGTGGAGGTCAGTTAACTAAGAGAAGCTTGGCAGCTCAGTGCATGACACTAATCACTGTAAATTCTGTCAGCTAATGCACATCAGGCAAGCAATTTAATATGGACTGGCACAAGCCTGTTTCTCAAAATGAAGGGAAATCACACTACCTAATGAAGCACCTAACTGTGAAGGATTCACTTCCATGGGAGGAATTCAAAAGAAATATGCTCCCCTAGAAGGACATTCAACCCATCAGAGATAGAGTGAGGAAGGTGCTCCTTCCTCACACCACAAAGATCACAGTATGGCTGTGATTTCATGCAACCAGCAGCAGGGGTGGCAGAGATGTCTTGCAATGCCCAAATCAGGGCTCCCAAGCTGCAAATCAAATAATGCTAAATGCAAATATTGGAAGAACGAGAGGAAGCCAATTTTTGGATAGCTGTATTTCAGTCGGAAGCTCCAGGCCCTACAAATGTGAAAATGTGTGAATTAAGCAACTGTATAACTTATGTTTCTGTGCAGAGGCTCTGGAATAAGCACCTGTGTAACCCGAGGGTGCCCCTCCATCAGGGAGGGACTGAACATAAGTATTTTAAACCTGGACCAGCTTTTTAAAAATCAAGAAAAATGAAGCTTATAATAACATTTTAAATGCCATCTAAATAATTCCCACTGCTTTCAGCTTCAGTTGAATTCTAGGTCACCTCTGGCCTTTTGAAAGTCAGAGCAAGAATAGCAGGAAAAGATGTAAGAACTAAAGAGCCTAATTTTCAGTCCTGTGCTTTAGAAACACCGACTATTTTTTCCTGCTGTCTAAAGCATTCTTCTTCAAGGAGAGCCTCCACCTCATACTTGATGTTATATGCTTTTTCACATCAAGTCACAAGTCTTATGGTCCTTTCAACTATTTGCAAACTTAACATGATAATGTCCTTCTGTCTTGAGCTAAACTAGCTCAGGTGAAAGCTGATCACTGTATTAATTTGAAATATGTATACACAGACTCTCACTGAACAACAGAATAAAAACAGGGATATGGATACGTTTTTCTGTTACTCACAATGTACTTTTTTTTCTTCTATTGTCAGCATCATTGTTGATCCTGAAATTATAGTGTCTGAGGAGTTATTCAACAGGAGATATTCAACACAAAAAAGCTGCTGCAACAAGAACATTTAAATAGACTCAGAGATTAGAGAGGGGAAAATACAAAAATGACTCCAAGAAGCTCATTTGGTTTCATTACACTACATTTGAGTGTTATCTGAGAATAGGAGAAAAAAATCCCAATTTGGTTAGGTACTATGTGAAGCAGAAGAAGAAGGTGGGGGGGAAAGAAAAAGCATTTATCTACTTCACAGCCTATTAATTACCCTCAGATTGTAATATGGGTCAGGTTTTCAGTATTCAACTAAATCTCTAGTCAAAAACTTTATCAGTTTGCCTGTATCTCTGCTCCATGGCAGAGCCTGGCTTTTGCACAGGACTAGAACAGAATTTCCTTTATATATCTCAGGAGTTTTTTTTTTTTTTTTTTAAAGTTAATCTAATTTTTAAGACTTACCTGCTAATTTTCTTTGCATGCTTAGCAATAGAAACAGGCCATAAACCTTCCTCTCCCCTCACCTCCTAATAGCTCCAACAAATGAATTTGATCCAGGTACCCTAAAGGCTTCAGGGCCAATGTGGTTTTGGTAAGCCCTGAAGAGCAAGCCAATTTTGCTGATGCTTTACAAGGATGCTCTGTATGCTTTTGACTCCTTGCAGGACCACAAATCAAAAGCCAGGCAGCAGAGGACAGCCAAGAGCAACAGCTTTTTTTTTGTGGCTTCTTTCCCAGGCCACTCGCTGTTGCTCTCATTACAGGAGGGAATGGAGCATACAGAAGACCCAAAATATCCCTGCTATCTCACCACTGCATCACTGGAGATGGTTTTGACATGGTTGAGACCACCATTTCCCCTAGAAAAGCACACAGAGCCTGGTCCTGGCATCATCCTTTCACCCAATATACCATCTCAGAGAGGCTACTCTCTCCATGAACACCTGCTGCTCTTCTCCAAGCAAAGCCAAGATAGCGAGCTGGGCAAGACATACGAGAGTGATTAGCATCTCCAGACACCTAACATGAAGCATTTTAAAGATACTCAACTTTCTGAGGAACCCTAAATCAAAGTTGCTAATCTGTCTGATTTCTAGCAAATAGCAGCTTTGCTCCTCTTTGGTTCTACTTTGCATCTTACTTGAATCAGGATTTTTTTGAGACTGAAGAATATCCTCCAATCTGCAGTGGGGAAAGAAATTAAACTCATACTATTTGTGTGAATAATATTTTGTGATAAGTAAATCTTTTGGGTTTACTTCCAATTATTTTTTAAAAAAACTTCAGGCTTTTATCTTAAAGAGAATCAATGCTTCTCTGCCTTTGAAGAGCAGAACCCTCCTGATATTCATTACTTGACTCAGTTGTTCACTCAGGTCTTTTTCTTTGATGAAAAACTTCAGTTTATAGATAGCATTTTTCATCCTGACTAGTACATAATGTGACCTACTATTGGAATAAATGGGGTATGTAATGTTATTTCATAGCAAAAGAGTTCTGACACAGTCGTGCTAAGGGAGGAAGCTTGAGTATCATTATCTGTCATATCTCCTTATTTGGGAGGGAAACAAAAATTAAATGGGCACTTTCTCCTTCCCATCTTGCTTTAGAGAAAAGGAGGCTCACATTACAATGTAAAGTCTGTCCAAAAAGAGCCAGCCAGCTTATTGTCCTATTTCCTTCATTGCTTGAAAACCAGACTTAAGTCTCAGAAAAAAATGCAGATCAATAAAGGTATCTCTACAGCAAGAGAAGTCAAAGTTACACCAAGGAGCAATACTGATCAAAGTCTTCTTTATTATTATTGTAGCAACACCTATGATCAGCAATGGCCATAGCAATGTTATTAGGGTCAATACATATATAAACAATAATCACACTATGGCTCAAGTATTAAATATCTAGAAAAAAGCATCTCAAGTTCATCAAACAACTTGCAATCCCAGCAGCACAATGTTTGTAGTTTGTAATTCCACCCTAGATTTCACCCTGTGAACTTGGCAGCAACAGTTATGATGTCTCAAATAAATCAGCTAAACACATACTGGGAATTGTAGTGCCTTATCATTCATGTTTTAGTAGAAAAGTAGAGTCATCATGAACTGACTTAGTTCATAAGCTCCCCAGGGATGCCTTACATCCATAAGGAAAGATTTAGGGAATCTAAAAAACTAAAAATGTATTTACCCATAAAGATTAACAGCCTCAAATATTCTCCTTGCACATGCACTATCTACCTGCACAGACACAACCCACACCTAATTTAATCATTATAAACAAGACATCCTTGTTGAAGAAAGTAGTGAGTATCTAGGACTACCTATAGCCAGAGCTGCCATGCCAAGGTCCATTGTAATGGGAAAGGTTATGAGACAGAAGGAAAAACAGTCAGTCACATCGCTAGTGAGCCACATTAATGCCACCTTTGCATTGCTTTCCAGWTGCCCATCTTTCAGTATTTCTCAACTATCTGATGAAGAGAGCAGCCCAGGTAACTAACACTGAGCAAACACCCATGGAGGGCCTAAATACCTCTCAGAACAGGTATGGTTGAACAGGGGGATCAAAAGCCTGGGCACGCGGTAATGGAGGCTTAGTCAAGATCGGAGCTGATGAGAAATAGGCGGGAAAGAGAAATTGCCAAACCAGCACCTGGCCATGTTCTTTGCACTCAGAGAACAGTCTATAGCCCTTTCCTCATTCTCAAGAGGGCCCTTGGTGGAAGAAACCCACTGAGATTCACTCTCTCAACAAGTTCTTTAAACTCTTCACAGGAAGGTCCTCATCTTTGCAAGCTCCTGTTGGTGATGCTACAAATCTCAGGTCCTCCGGCTTCCACTCGTCCTCTTGTTTGCTGATCTTCTTGCTCTCCATAACATCCTACACCCTCTACAAATCATCTTTCTTCCTCATAGATTGATGCACAGTTTTGTTTTACATTTTCTCGGTGGAAGGGACAGCTACTCTTCTCTTCCTTCCCACTACACTTTTGGTTTTGTCTGTTCCTCTGTCTCTTGTGAAGCAAGTCTGTCCATTAAAAGCTATTTCTCCTTTCACTTGTAGGTGCTTGTCTGAACCACAGAAGACAGGACTATATGAAAAGGACCAGATGCTAAGCTGAATCACTTAGCTAGCCACCAGTCAGGTCCAGAGCAGAAGGACATGGAGAAGTTTCTTGCTTTGCCCCTGAGACTACTTGGTATTTGCAAATCCCGRCTTTTCTGTCTCTATATTTTCCTTCCATTCCTCCTTCTCTCTCTTTGGACACCCCTTTTGCCTCCCCCAACTCTGCAACTTCTCTTCCATGATTTCTACCAAGCAGCATTTTCTGCATAAACACTTTCCACTGAATATCCATAAGGCATGAGGTACAACCTGCTGTTCTCACCTCTGTGCAACTTCTTTGTCTTCATCAGTAGGCCAGCTTGGGCTGAGATACAAATCAGCATCTTGTAGACGTACCTTTTTTCTGATAGAAAGGTTATGGGAATTCACCACTATAGAYATCAGAGAACTTGTGTTGGTGTTCAGTTTCAACGTGCAAATCTGTAGAGGACCAAGTTTCAGTCATTCACTATGTATGCAGCAGCTTTCATCCCACATGTTCCACAGTTTCACTGGGAACAGATCTAGACTCTTTTCATTACTAGATCTATATCCAGTTTCCAAGGAAACTAAATGAAACAGACAGTAAGCCCTCTACAAAATAGCTTCAGACAACACTTTCAGTATTATCTTTCATATTGTGATTTTGGATGTGTCGCATTTTTACCAGGCATGTCCTTGAAGTGTAGTAGTCTTTTAACCTGCTTTGGCTGTTGTTTCTTCACTAYATGTACTGAGTGGTGAAGTGCCTGTAAGGGTTCGTAATTACTACTTCCACTGTTACTATGGTTTTGTTTAGAAGGGGGAATAATTCGTTACCAGCCTGGATAACGAAGGCTGGTAACAAATTGGTGTCATTAGTGGTGGGCAAGTTCATCTGACAAATATGTGATAAAACAGATCAAAAATGTACTAAACAGAACTTATTTGAACTTTCAGAACTCCTTGGGCTCCCAGAGTGGGTACATCTCCTTGCCACAAAGTCATATCTCCATCCAGCTCATACATGATAATACCAGGTCATGTGCTGGGGTGCATCACAGGGAAGCCACTGAAATGGATTATGCCATGCCAGTTTTACCCGCTAAAGAATCCAGCTGGCTTGGCCACTCCTACCATTTCTATTTTGTTGATAACCAGGACCACAATCCATATGAAAAAACATACTGAGGGATAGAGATCACCAAAGAGGTCTTGACAGATTAGAGAGAAATCAACAGGATCAAGTTTACTGGAGATGTCAGTTTAGGTGACTAAAAATGCCTCTTTACTCATATGTTCAACTGGACCATTGACAGAAGCACTGCCCAGCTGCAATTAGAGGCCCAAATACAGCATTTCAGGTTCTCAGTGATGCTTTCTGGTATCTCTGCTGAAGTCTGACAGCAACAACATCCTTACCAAACATGCTTACTGATTTTTTACTGACACATATGCTGCATCCATTCCTTTCATCCTTTCCTGCTGATGTACTACACTGGTGTCTTGGTGTCTGAAGGTGGATGAGTGATTGATGTGACACCTGTGATATGCCATGTTATGCTTCTTATCTGTGGTTTCCTAGTTGGCTCACATGTCRCTTGTGAGGTTTAGGGCATCCATATCACTTTCTTTCTCTTAGTTTTTGTTTTTTAAAACTGCTTTGTTCCTTTCACATCAGTTCATACACCCTGGCAAATCTGTCACATTTTGATGATTAGCAAAACTGGTCAAACTATTCTGGGAAAGACCCTTCTATCCCAACTGTCCAGGGGAAAAAAGTGGTGGGGATTAGCAGATTGATCCCTATTTTTATGACATGTCCAATGGAAGTTAAACCCTTCTAAAGTATCTTCCAAAGGTATTCTTACTCAAATACCATGAAGACAAGTGTCATAAAAAAATCTGGGTGCATGTAGAAAGACCAAGATTAGCTATAGAGAAAGAGAAGCAGACAGATGGGCTTTATTAAGAAGAGAGAAGAAAACCAATGTCAGAGGGAGCATTATCAATTTCACCGTGAGATCCCTCCCTCTCCCCTTTTTAGGGCTAAGAGTGTCCCCTTACTTCCTATAGCTGCTACATTTGTTCATCTCCTCAAAGAACTGCTCTCACCACTCTGCTCACAAACTTCTAAAACCTTCCCCATCAAACATCAACAAGAACAGAAGAAAAGCTCCATCAGCTCTGCCTAGCCTGAAATCCCTTTGGCTTGCCTTTGGTATTTGCAGTGGCCAGACACAAATGACACAGAGCATATGTCATGGTCCCAAACAGTATGGGACATCCCCACATTTAAATAAGGACAGATACTAACTCTTCTAGACTAAGCCATAGCCTCATGAAAAGTGCTGTGACTGGACCATGGACCTTCACTTGGGAAGTCTGGGAATTACTGCTTTGTGTTTCCAAGTCCGGAAGGCTTTTCTATCTAGTGGGGACTTTCTTTGGGAGGTACATGTTCTTCCACATGTTCTGGTTTTTGTCTGCTTTAGTACAGGTTTCTAGCCTTGTACTTACACCTTTTCTACTTGTCTTCATCTCTCTGTCACTCTGAAGATAAACTTCATTAACCTCTTTGATGAGCTTCAGTACTGACTTTGAATTCAAACTGCATAAGTTCTTGCACTTCCCTGAGGTCATTGTTTTGCATAGCCTTTAAACACACCGTAGTTTCAGTTTCTCCATCACTGTGTCCAGGAGATAAAAGTTTGCACTGGGTAAGGAGGACTAAGCAGGTTCAAATATCTTGTGCTTGAGAATCTTGGCTTAAGCAGTGGAGATCTGTGCAACTCCAGAGCTAAAAGCATGCTCTGTAACAGCCTGAGCCACCAGCTAAACCTATGATTGGAGCTGCAGGAGGTTTTGCTGCTTTGAATCAGATTCAGAAAGGATGCAGGAGCTCACATCACCAGTAGGCTGGAGAGGCACATTGCCGCCTGGCATAAAACATTGCCCAACACAAGCTCTCAGATGAGTTGGGTTTTGTGATCTCTCAACACCAAGCACAAGATACTGTGCACTTACAGCAATGCATGATTAAATAGCTTTTTGTCTCTTTTCCTCTAAGAGCTATGAATACACTGTTTAGCTCAGGTTGTCTTTTCCACATTTTAACTCCTCTTTTGACCAAATTGCCTTCTTTTTTGTACTATCTAGTTTGGCCAGCTCAGAACTTCGAGCAAACCAATAGCCCCATCACACAGCTGTAAATAGGACTCAGTATAGATAAAGRTGACCCCAGGGGCAACAATTTATCCAAGCCTCCTCCTTTCTTTAAGAAAGTCCCATTTGCCTTGAGATAGACCTGTGAGAGGGAAATAGTAGGGRAAAAAAAACAAACAAAAAAACACTTTCTGCCTCTTATTTGCCCCAAGTACTGAAAAGGAATCTCTTAAGGAATATAATAGTCCTTCTTTGGACTTAGCATTTTAGCATTGCTGTCAGGGGAGTAGCCAAACATATCACAGTGTTGCAAGAGCTCTAGAGTGCTTAACTTCAGCTGCAAGGGGGCATGGGAGGTAAACCTACAGAGCTGGGCCCTGTACAGCAAGAACTAGCATGGGCCCAAGCCTTTGGCATCTCTCAGGTGAGTCGCAGAGTGATTCACGGGGTCCCCAGAGCTCATGYGTAACTGCACTTGCAGCACATTCACAGAGCATGAGCCATCCTGCTCTCCTCCAGCCCCACAGCATGCGATCCACATTCCTCATGAGCTACCAAGGTGGTCTCAACACAGCCCACTGGGAATCGGAGCTGCCATCTCCCCAACAGTACGCTCTGGCTTACAGCCTCAGCTTCCAATCCTAGCTCCTGTTTAGGCCTGCTCAAGGTCCAGCTGCTGAGCCACGTCAGTCACCCTTCTCCCCTCATTCCAAAAAAAAAGGGATAGAAAATGGAGGATCAATAGTCGCTTCCAAACCAAATCTGGTCAAAAGGGACGGTTCTCATCTACCTCACCATCAGCTTCATCTTTCTCCTCCCTGCTTCTAGCCAGAAGAAACATTATAAACAACCAGCCAAGAGCTGGAGTGAAAATCCAGTCTTCAGGAGTCAGGTTTTATGCTGCCAGATTGTTATGTGTGTTTAAATTAGCAGTGACAACCCATGGCCATCTGTTAATCACAGGTGTGTACACTCTATGGATATGCCACAAGAGATAGTCTTCCCTTGACTCCTCAAATATACTGGTCGCCTGACTCAAAGTGCTCAGGGGTTGTTTTTCAAATGGCATGTGAACGTGCTTCCTTGAGTCAGCAAGAGCCTTGCTGAGCCCATGCTCCAAGCATGGTTTCTTGATCGTTCAACAAAAAGAAGAATGAAATGAACTCCTTCCTGAAGCACAAGGCTACTTCCTTCTACACTGCAAGGGAAAGAGTAGCCCTTTCCTCAGTAATTCATACCTCAAGGCATTGGGAAAGACACCATTTTGCTGTTTTATGTTATCCCCTCTTTGATTTTTCTCAGTCACCCCTCTTGCCATTTCAGGCTCCATGGGGACTATGGTAGAAGGCCTATGCAATGAATGATTTTTTTTTCCTGAGTCTACACTGGGAAAACAACAACAACAACAGTCTGTAAATGAGCAGGAACTCAATTCAGACCAGAGAGGAATTTTCCATTTTTTCAACAAAAGTAAGAAAAAAAAAGAACAAGTAAAACTTGGTGGACCATAGTACAGGGAGCTTGTGGCCTCCTAGAGACAGGGCCCATGTGTATTGCTGCCTGTCAGAATGCCTTGTAAAGAGAATATTCATTCCCTTCCTCTTCTCCCCCTTCAAAAGCACTGAAGGTTTGCTTCATCTTAAATTAATCTGGGGAAAAATTCTACTTGCTTTGTTTCCCCAGGAGGTTTTTATTCACCTCTTGACACCCCAAATTATCTGATTTGCCTTGTTTTCCACCCTGTTCACTACTCATCAGCCTCTACCTCCACCTCAACCAAACTACCAACTTTTTCTTCCTTCAAACTGGTCTCTCCAGCTGAGAAGGAGCCTGTAACCCTTCTGTTCCACCTTATGGATCAAGAGTCTGTCAGAGGGAGCCCTCACCAGAGCATCTAGGAAAAAGGGGGTCATTTTTCTTCATACCATAGTCTCATATTTGAAGAGGGGAAAGCCTTGACCACTTCTTAACACCTTACCTGCATAAGGCTTGTCTCTGGCCTGCCTACTGGAGGCACATTACCACAAGAAGCCAACTAGATAACAAGGCCTCTCTCCCAGAGAGAAGGCACTCTTCATCATTTTAAATTCCTTCACGTTTATGAAAAGAAATGGGTCTGTGCATATGCAATGTGGAAACATACTCCTTCAGCCAKGGAAATTTCATATTTATGTCATTCTACCTGATTAACCTGAGCATCACAGGTCCAGGGGCTATCCCTTAAGTTTTCTCTTTGAAATGAAAAAGAAATTTCATTACAGGACTTAGGCACCTCTTAGAAATGCTTGGGTTTACATCTCTGTTCTGTCCTATCTTGTGTAGCTGATGCAGAATCTAGATCGGGTCTTATCAAAGGGTACCTAAAGACACAGACCGTCCCTTGAGGCATTTCCTGAAGATCCTGTCTCTGGAAATGCCTGAGCCATCTCTCTGCACCTGCCAGCACTGTAATACCTGTAATAGCACATCATAAGCCTCTCTGGAGGCTCTGGTCCTCTCAGATAAGCACAGTCCCTGTGGGCTCTGAATATCAGACAGAACCCATGCTACTAATACAAAAGCCCACGATAAGAAGGGATCCCAGCCATAAATCTCAGATGCTAAGAAGAGGTCTCTCTGGTGCTCTCTGGAGTAAGGCAGGCAGGAACTCCTGGTTCCCCAACCTGCTCACAGAGCCAGCCTGAGGGCTCTTCTGAAAACAACCCAACTGTGCTTGGGACCATTTTTTCCATCCCTGAGGCTTACCCTGCATGCACAAAAAGACAGTGTGATTCCTCTCCTATCTGAGCTTAGCTTTTGTAGACCATTTTTGAACATGGTTCAAAAACCAGAATAAGACAGAGAAGCCTCTAGACAAACTATAGCCAGCAGCGTAGGCTGACTAAGAAACATTGGAAATCAGGCATAAGCAGAACCTTAAACCCACCCTGCATGTTGTAGTGCTGCCATGCCCTAACCAGCTCAATTCATTCTCCAGGCAGTTGCTTCCTTGCTTCCCAGGGACAGTAGGAGGTTATGCACACAAAATACTGGAGGCAGGGGGAATTATAAATATGAGAAGGATAGGCAGGTAGCCTGTCTTGGCTCTAAATTAGCATCTTAAATCACCACAAGAGCAGTAACCAAAGTTTGTCAACCAAAGGACAGGTTACACTGTATGTTGTGAAGCCTTTACTAGCTGCAGGAGGGCAGGTGGCTCACCAAACCCCTTGGAGCTGAAATGCAAGAATCTCCTTAGAAGTAGCTAAGCCTCGGCAGGGAAACATGTCCATTCCCCTCCTCTGAGGTGCTCAGAGACACACTGTCCCATGGTCTCATTCAGAGCCAGAGGCACAAAGAGATGTCAGGACTTCAGACAAGGAAAGGTGAGATTGTGAATGTAGACATTAGGAAGTATCATGCTGTAACAGCGTGAAGATCTTCCTAATCTCTCCAGACAAGGACCCAAACTGCCTGTCTTGCACCCTCACCTCTCTGATACACTCTAAGCAGGCTATTTTAGGAACAAGGTTTTCCACTCTTGCCTCTTCTGAAATGGCTAACATATTGGGTGCAGGATGGGAGGGCAAGGGGAGAGAAGAGGGGAGAGCAGGTGTCTGCCACAGAGATGCTGTCCCTTGGCTGAGGAACAGGCTATTATGGGTTCAGTGTTATTTATTGCCTCCCTGGAGTTACAAGGGATCTAGGGAAGGGACCTGGTAACTCATACCGATGAAACCTCAGGCTTTGACAGTCCAGCCATCTCCAATGAAACTATTACTATTAACAGGGCCATTTAAGGAAGAGAGAACAAGTCCACATAAGAAAAAAGAAAAAGGAAGGAAAAAAATGTATCCTGACCTCYTCTCTCTCTCCTTTTTCCTAAAGCAACATTTCCTGATGATCCTGCAAACAAATATTTTAAAGTCACTCCAGCTGTGAAATATTCCCTCTGACAAAACCCTCGGCCCCAAAGTTCTTAACTTACCAAAATCACTTAATTTCAAATATTAAGTGCAAAGAACAGTAGTAACCATTTAGCACTCACTTAGCAGTCACTGTTGAATGATAGCTTTTCCCTGTCTCTAGGCAGACTCTGACCCACTTGCWAAGTGAGGCCGTACAGGTTTGGTATGGAAATGTGCAACACTCTCTTTGCTCTCCTTCCCTGGGCCGCATAGTTTTGCCTTCAACAGTTTCAACGGGGTGACCAAATAAATGCATCTGCTAAAAAGCCCTCCACTAAGGTTTTTATTATTGTTATTATTATTATTAACGAATTGAAAATGTCTGTATTAATAAAAGGATAGCTACAATAACATTGCCTAAGCAACATTAATTCTCCCCCCTTCCCTTAGATGTACATGTTTTACAATAGAGTTTGAAGGCAGGGATGCTGCTTGGTGACACTGTCACCCACAGGGGACCACAGCAAAGCTGGACCTCTGCAGTCCATCATACAAAGCTCTGCCTCTAGAGCAAGCAGCCATGGTATGGCATGCTCCGCATGAGCAGTCACGAGGATGAAAGTTAAGACCTGCATTTTGCCCAGATGATTGCTGTCAGCCGGTGAAGGGGAAAGGGCAGGATCCTGGAGCCCATGCCAGGCTCTAGAGAAACAGCTTCTTAAAGAAGAGCTTACCACTTCTTTAACCATGCTTGACCTTCTCCCTTCAGCCCCATCCTTTGATCCATCTGTTCCTTTGCCCTCTATTCCTAAAGTCTCTTCTTTTCCCCTCTTTGACTCTCTCTCACTTGCCCCAAATCCAACTGTTGCACTCCTGCATTTCTCCCATGCTCCTCCTCCTTCAGGATAGTTTGAACCCCAGCAAGGCAGACAAAGGGAAGGAGCCACAGTACCAGCCAGCTGCGGAAGGTATCAGGATCCACTCCTGCCACCAGGGTCCTGGCAGGCTCAGTTGCGGAAGAAATCTTCAAGAGAATTGCATCTACAGGCTCTCATGAGCCTGTGAGACTTTAGCTCTTACAGAGGTTTATGATGAGATCTATATAAACTTAGACCCAAGTCTGTGCAGTTTTTCCGAGGGATGTGTTAAGGCACATCTCAGACATCCAATCAATACCTCTTCCGAATGTGTTGTTATGGAGCCTGAAGGCTTCTCTGTGTATAACTAACTAACTATTATTTATTTGTTACTAAAACCATTATTTTTGGATGAGTAACGGAATACCTTTTCCCCTAATTTCTCTCTCCAGATCAGCAACATGGACAAATTTTTATCTAAACAATACAAGTTTGGAAAAGTTATCAATAGTTTAGAACAAGATTTTTATTGATTATTATAAAGATCAATCACATTATCAGAAGGCTACACTGTTAGATTGCCTGTGACCAGGGGTATTTAGCCAAGAGATATCTGCCTTGAGCCCTAGAGACTTTCACAGAGAAGTCCAAGATCTTTCTAATGTTTTCAAAAATGTGGCAGTTGATAGAGGGAATTCAAATGAAAGAAGTGAGATCAAGGGAGAATGTTCTTGTGCCCTTCTTTCTAATCCCACATGTGACCAGTGACACCTATCCAAGAGGACTTTGTGCTTCTTCCTTGTGAGAGAAAACAGGGAGAAATTTTCCTGAATTTTTTTAAAGCATGCCTCACGAGATACTTCATTTGTAGACCCATAGATTTAAAATGAATCAGAACAAAACTTTCATTGCACAGGGCTTTACTCCCCAAGTAACAGCCTTAACTTTAGCGTCGGGGACTGGCAGAGTAAACAGTTGCATAAGCGGAGTAATGGCTGCATTAATTGCCTTGTGGATATGGGGCTGCCTGTATTTGGTGGTGGTAGTGTTTATCTAAGCCACAGGTTACAAAGCAAAAGGAAAGAGCAGAAACAGTTTGGAAGGGAGACAGGATATAAGGATCAGATGCCAAGAAAATCCTTCTGACTAACAGCCACATTTTCATATTTCTTTCTTTATCCACGTGGAATTTGTACCTTTTGCAGAAGCCTGCTGCAAACAGRTACCACTTCTCATTCCCCTCGTCAAGAAAATCGAGCATCACTCCTACCCTCTCTCAACCTTATCACCTTTTCCTCGCCCACTGACACCCCTCCCCCCAAAAAGCACATAAATAACTAAAATTACCATTAAAAAAAAAGAAAAAAGAAAACCAAAGAAAGAAAAGGGAAGGGGGTTTCCACAGATGCTGGAGCTCTCTGTGGAAACCCAGCTCTAATCTCTCGCAAACCCCTGCTATCAAAGCTTGGATCAGCATATCTAATGTAAACGAGCTTTCACACATAAATAACGTGCCACATCTGGCTATTTGGTTTTTATAGCGTCTTAGCTACCGAACGATTTATGCAGGGCAAGCTTGTTAAAGAGCAGCCCGGGTTAGGACGGGGGAAGTTGCTCGCTGCCCCAAGGCGGAGCAGGGTGGGAGGTGTGAAGAAGACGAGGTGGGGAGGGAAGTAGGCAGCGAGGTGGGGAGGGAAATAGACGAGGCAGAGAGGGAAATAGACGCGGTGGGGAGAGAAATAGACGAGTTGGGGGGGAGGAATAGACGAGTTGGGGAGGGAAATAGGCGAGGGGGATTTAGGCAGCGCTGGGGGAGGACTCGCCCCGCGAGCGGAAAGCGAGCTCTCCGCTCTTTGGGGGGGGGGGGGGGGGGGGGGGCTCTGCCCCCCGGGGGAAGAGGGACGGCTCAGCAGCAGGGTCAGAGCAGGCTTAAAAGAGCCATCCAGGAACCGGCGTGTTTGCGCTTATAACCAATTTATTACTGCCGAACATATGGCCAGCATTTCGCCTCGCGTCACCCGCCGGGGAGGAAAGCAAACAGACCGCGCGATGTAAAGCCGGTGGGAAGGCGCGGCCGCCCTGCACAGCGGCGGAGACAATGCGAGAGGCGCGGAGCCGCCGCCGCCGCCTCCGCGCTCCGCCGCCGCCCGCGTAAAGCTCCGCTGCAACCGCTGCCGCCGCTCCCCGCGGCCCGCCGGGTGCGGGGCAGCTCCGCTTCGGCGCCACCAGGTGAGCGCCAGGGGAGGGGGCCGGGCCGGGCCGGGCTGGGCTGGGGGCGGCAGGACGCGCAGGGGTCGCTGGGCGGGCGCGGAGCCACCGCAGAGCCGCGCAGCGCCGAGGGAGGTGTCGCCGGCCGCGCACCCGCGGTCCCCGCCGGAAAGCACCTGAGGTCTCCCCCTCCTCTCCCCGTGAGAGCTGGGGAATGGCAGAAATCCACTACAGTGACAGCCAGGAAGGGGGGGGGGGAGGGGAGGGGGAAAAAAAGGAAAAGAAAAGAAAAAGCAAGCGACTTATCATTGCTCGGAAGCAGCAGGTGGGAAGGGTGCTTTGTACTGGGATTTCTTTCTGCTTTCTCGGGTGTTTTYTCTCACCCTGGCACTGAAGAGGAGGAGGAGGACGGAGTGCAGAGAGATGGGAAGGCGGCAAAAGCCGCCCTCTGCTTTTGCTCACGCACCCCCTCGGCCTGGGGAAAAGTTTGTGCGGCTGCGGGTGCGCTGCGCGGGGTAGGGGGCAAAGCTGGTCGCAGGCGGCCAAGAGGCACATCCAGCCCGGTGTGAGCGACGGCTTCGCACCCCTCGCCGCCTCTCGGAGCCGCCGGGAAACTCGCCTCCTGCTTCAGGGCGCCGAGGGAAGGGTCCTTCCCTGCGCAGAGGGAGCGCTGCCGCCCACGCGGGACCGCGCTCCGGCCTCCACGGCGGCTCCGGGCTCCAGGGGGGCTCCGCGAAGCGTGGCTCTCTTGGAGAGCTCTTGGTCGCTCAATCTGCGCTACCTAAGGAGGAAGGTTACTGGCCTCATGTCTCCCTCTTTCCTTCTTTTCCTGGGAAGCAGCTGGTGTAGGACACTTCTCATTCGAGTCGGCAGAGTACGCCAGAGGATCGGGAACAGCGCAAAAGTCCCAGTCCTTGGGGTTTTCATCCAGGGTAGTTTTGCATTTCTCCCCTCTCCCACCGGGGGACCCGACCAGGCTTCCTGCCCTCGGCAGTCCACGCTGCCGGCGGCTACCGGAGCATTTCGGTTCCCTCCTTTCCCCGGTGTTTCCCCCTTCCCGGTGCGTGGTTTCCAGCTCGGACCTTTCCGCTAGGCAGCGAGGTAGGGTCCCTCCCTCCCCGCCACTCGTGCAAAAAAGAAAATAAACCTGCCTTCTGGGGCTGTTTGAAAATCGGAAATGAGCCTTCCTAGCCTGTGGCAGGAGAGACGAGGTTTTAAAATTTAAATTCAGTCCACGGCTTATACGTAGAGCACACCATTTACCGATACCTATGTATCAACTACCTGTGTGTGCATATGTACATACACATCGCAGTGTAAATGGCTGAGGTTTTTTAAGTCCTCCATATTGTGTGTGAGAGAGTGTGTAAGAAGTAAATTCAGATAAGAAAGTGCTTTCAGGGCCATATTTCATAAAGAACTATAAATCTCTTGCATTCAAATTGCCCTTATCAAAACCAGTTGGATTTTTCTTTGCAAGGAAGAACATTTCTGACAAAGCTTAATCTCATTGGGACATATTTAATCATTAGAGGGATGTGAATGAATAAAGCTGAAGGGTTTGCTGGGGCAACGGGGGGGAAATGTTTGGCTGGCAAATAAAACAGTTATAATAGGCTGGAACGGGAAGGAAGGCCCCCGGGCTATACTTACAGCTTCTGCTCGGGGGGAAAAAAATAAGACAAACAAATAGCTGAATTGGATCACCATGAGGTGCAGGAGATTTTAATCTTCTGACTTTGTGTTAACATACCTTGCATTAACAAACTGCCTCGCACTGGTGTTGCCTCTGCCTCTATTGGCAATATTTTCAAAGATCTCATTAAAGTGCATTTATCAAAGCCCTAACATGTACCCTCAAGCTCTGACATAGCCCTATTAGCCTCCAGGGAGGAAGGGGAAAAATCCTAATTTCTATTACAATTTACCGCCTCGGGAGATTGGTTGGGGGTTTGAATATATCTATATCTATAATTTTATATGTTATATCGGTGAATTGGAAGGATTTCCCCATCTTTGAAGCTTCAGGAGGAAGGAGATAGAATAATCGCGAGAGGAGGAAAGCTCATTTAGATTCCTATGTCCTGGAGAAGATTTAATTGTCTCTGGGAGAAAGGCAGGGCGGCGCTGGGATTTTGGGGACTTGGTAGTGGGTTTCTCTTATTCCTCGGCAGGGAAGGCTGATGCTGATTCCATTTCGATATGTAAGACGTATCTTCATTTCTTCTTCTTTTTTTCTCCCTTCCCCCCCCCAAAAAACATCATTAATGCCTTTATTAATGYAATTTTCCAGCCATAAAAAGAAAATGGAATTTCAGCCATCAGGAACTCCGAGCCTCGCACATTACAATTAAGTTCTTGTAACCAAAGGAGGATTTAGAGGGTTCCGTTTCTCCACGACTTTAGGAAATACGCTATTTTTAACACCCTYCCTCCCTCTGGTCAGAATGCCCTGGGTACAAGGTGATTTAGTTGTGTAGGTTTTTCTTTCCTTGACACTTTTCCCACTCCGGGGAGGGAATGAGTGCACGGTATTATGTCCCTTCCTTGGTAGAGATGTTGCAGAGTCCTTCTCCAAAGAGACCTAGAAGTACTTGTGCGGAGTGAAGCAGCCCACTGATTTTAGCGCTGCCGCTTACAGCAGTAAAACGGTGGCAATGCAATGCGTGCCGTAGACAAATTAAATTTTAAATTGTCTGTGCAGAGGAAGGGCTCTCCTACGGTATGCTGGGAGTGAGGGAGTATTTTTGATGTTGTTTGTTATTAGCAAAAAGAAAAATCGTTCCTTAATGACGCAGATCTCCTTTCCCCCCTGCCACACTTAAAAATAAAGAAGATATTGTTCACAGGGGATGTTCCTAAGGTGAATAGCTTAATAGCAATTATCAGGAGTAGAATGGGCTGCACTTTCCTTCCCCCATTGATTTAAAGTGTAGCTTATCCTAAGAGATAAAATAAACCTACCCCTCTAACAAAGGCTTTGTGTGGGATCGCTAATCCGCACAGAGCGGTAAGGTGCAATTCTTCTTATTTATTTGTTTGTGGTCTGGAGTGAATGAAAACAATAGCTTGCACTTTTGGTCTAATCAAACAATAAACTAATCCACTTGACGGCTGTTATCGAAGATGTGATGTGTGATGGGTTAGAGGTCAGGACAAGTGAACTGTATAGGGAAAGGAGAAACAATGGAAGACTCCAGTTAAACACCTTTTCATTCACATATATATGTGTGTGTATGTGTGTGTGATATTATATGTATGATATCACTCGATGGAGAAGGGAATTAAGTCAGGGGAATCGATGGCTTAAAATAATTGGGAAGATCTTGTGCTTCTGAACGATCGGGAGCCCTCGGTCTATCGGCGAGGAAAAAAAAAAAAAGCAAATAAATGAATGCGCCTCACAGCTTAAAAATTATAGTTTATTTTGGCTGCTTGTCGCAAGACCGAAATAGTGTTTTTAACCGGCGGGATGGCTGCTTACGGCCCGCAGAGCCCGGCAGAAGTCTTTAACACAAGCGAGGCGGCAGCTTTTAATTGCCCCGGTTGCTGGCTTGCTGCGCGGCACCTCGGCCGGTGCGGAACCCTCGGAGAGGCTGGGGCGTGCGCTGGAGAGCCGCTAAGAAGGGCTCTTTTCCTCTCTTATCGCATACGAGGATCTTTAATACTGCTAAAATAAACAGCAATCTCTCCTCCGCGGGAGAAGACTGCTTCCCACGCAGCTCCGGACGGCGAGCAGGGGCTGACAAACACATCAGAAACGAGAGAAAAGGGGAACAGCGTGTATTTGAGCTACCTGTAAAAGTAAACAGGTAAACACTTCCACACTACTAGAGGGCACTTGTCTTGAAGTACAACCACTTAGCCTGTGTACACGCACCTCTCCTTTTCAGCCTCTTGTTCACTTGTTCAAATAACCCCTCCATCCTGTAAGTCCGGGGCTTAAATTCAGGCGGATCTGGCTGGACTGGCGTTCCTGCAGCTTCAAACAGCGAGGTTGGGACGAGTTCTCTCGCCTTCCCTCCGCAGCTGGAAAGGGCCTTCACTGCCTGCAAAGACAGCCCGACCTGCCCCCCTTCCCGGCCCTCAACCCCAGATTGGGGTTGCCCCATTTCAGGTCGCCAGCAGGGATCTGGCTATCATCTCCCCTGAGATGCCCCCTGCCCTCTGCAGCACTGGAGCATCTTCCTCTTCCTTCTCCCGTGTCCGAAATGGCCCAGCTGGTCCCAGGGGGACACAGAGGCTGCAGAGGGAGTTAGGGGAGAGACCCCGGGCCGGGCAAACGCGAGACCGCCCCCAGCCGGCCCGGCTCCCCTCCCCGGCCCCAGAGCCATCCGAGCAGGGTGCTGGAAGGGGAACAAAGAAAGGCTCCCGGGGAAAGGCACAAAGAACGGTCGAGAGCATTCCGACAGCCAGTATCGCGATAGTGGGCGCTTCAAATTCAGTCGCGATAGATGGGCAGACTGGCGTCGTTTTTCCCCCCGGGACATTATCAAGAGTGGGCTGG
>NW_028186464.1:12608-14931 GCF_003343005.1 Rhea americana | reverse complement strand
TTTAAATAAAAAAATCTGGCTCTTAGATCGCTCTGAAAGGGAGATCCTCTCAAATTAAATTCACCACCACCACTACCACCCCTCGCACACACATGCCCTCGAGCAGGAAAGCTTTGCACCGCCGCCGGAGATGCTCTGCTCCGACTTCGCCCTCCAGCCCGTCTCCTCCGAGGCTCCCTTCCTGGGGCTCGTTGGCTTAATTATTGCTGGGGGTATTTCATTTGCTTCTCAGCCTCTCTGATTTGGGGCGTTTTATCGTCCTGCTGCTGTTGTGATTATTACTCTTACCACTACTGTTTTTTTCTCYTAACTGCCATGGTGGGAAAGAATTAAAATCCCATCCTGTCCCATTTTGTCTGCCCTGAGTGAAACACCACCAACCACCACCCCTCAGCTCCGAGCAGGTCGAAATGGACGAATAAATCAATCAATACGTGCCTGGCTGGAGATTTGCTGGAAATTAAACATACATATTCATACACATTGCTCAAGCCCCCCGGAGAAGAGGAAAGAAGAGTAAGGGAGCGTCCGCATGAAGGGGTTCCCTTAATATTGAGGAAGGACTCAGAAATGGATGAAGAGATAGCCATTGAGTGTAGTTGAATACCATGACAACTAGGAACAACCTCAGATTTATTCCCAACAGTTAGAACACATTGAAAGAGGGCGTCAATCACGTATTATTTCGCCACTGAAATAAATGCAAAAACTGAGCCGAGACAAAAGGTTCCAACAGAAGCCGGACATTTGTCTACATTGCAGACATTGTTTCCAGCTTAGCCATAGGGTTGTATTTGTGTTTGCGCGGGTCCGACCACCCAGGATGTGCTCAGGGGCTTGCTTAAAAAAAAATCCCTGGGCATTGTCAGCCACATCACATACTTTATGGGAGGCAGGGTGGGGGTTGGGGGGAGCCAAGATGGGGGGAGTCGGTGGAAAAGAGAAGGGAAAGGTGCAAACAAACTGACCAACAAATAGGACCATCTCTAAGGAACCATCTTCCTCCTTTTTTCCACCACCAGCAGCCCTATTCCCACCTCCTCCCCGTGGGAGAGAAAGTCAGACAACTTTTCTTTTCCAGAAAAAAAAAATGGTGGTGGTAAGCCCTTTCCCAGATTGTGACTCCCCCCACTCAGTCCCAACACCACGCCCGAACTGGGTCGCCTTCTCCAAATCACGGGGAGCCCTCTGAAGGAGAAAGGAAGCTGCAAGTTGTCCTAACCAAAGCCAAGCCATCCCCTGTTTCTCTCTCWCACACACACAGCAGCGAAGTGCTGAGTCCGTCGCATACCGAGGCAGGCATGGGGTGCGATGGGGCCCGAGGGTTTGGGATGGGGTAGTGCAGCTAACAGGTCAAAAAGCGAACGGGAAACTCAGCGCCGGGTACTGCACGCACCCAGCCCGTTAGCCCCTGAGTTGCACCACGTCCTCTGCGCGTGCGGAAAAGGAGAGGGTAGGTGGGGAAAATAATAATAACCAAAAATAATTGAAGGCGGACAGATAAGAGTCGGCAGGAGCTGGGGGCGCGRATGGGTCTACGGCGTGTCTAGCGTGCAGGAGGAGGCAGCGCACTGGGGGCGCGGATGGAAAGCGCGGGGCTCTGCGTAGGCCCCGCGGCCGCCGGCCCCCGCCTGCCGTCTCCGGCAGCGCGACCCAGGGCTGCCCTCCAAAAGGTCTTATTAAAAAGCAGCTCCTTCTTCATCCTCCCCCTCCCCTCAGTCCTCGTTCATGTCCTGAAAATAAATAAATAAATAAATAAATAAATAAATAAATAAATTTGCCGACAGTTATATTCGAAAGTCCATTGGGCTCCAGCCCATTAAATTAACCAAACGGACCGAGTTTTATTCCCCTAGAAGAAAGAAGCAATATCAATGAGATCTATTCAGATAAAGCCTGCCCTCCTCCTATACCCCCTGCCCAAATAATCCTGTCCCGAATCTCTCTGGGTAGTGACTGACGACTGTATTTTGCCAGTTTGGTTAATTTCGGAGCAAACTAGAATCAATTACTTGCTGTTTAATTTCCAGTGTTCATCCTTAAGCCTCAACCAAAATATTGACCTAGGAGGTTTAGATAAGTTGGTCTCTTGCCATCTGAGCAGCATCGTGCCTAGATACCGAGCAGTAACTCGAGCTCATGCCTCGCACCGACGCGCTGCTTCCAGGGTGTCTCGGGAGTGTGGCTGGCTTCAGCTGCGAGGGGAAACGAAGGCAGGAGAGGGCTGCTGGGGAGGGGGAGCAAACCTGGCAAGGCAACCTTTCTCTCTCCCTTTACCTCTCCCCCCCACTCCGGCTTTCCTTTTTTTTTTTTTTTTTTTTTT
>NW_028186464.1:11225-12555 GCF_003343005.1 Rhea americana | reverse complement strand
GGAAAACACACTTTGGAGTATGCGGAATATTGGGCTGCTCCGAAGCTCTTTGTATGTAAATACTGTGTTAAAAAAAAGGAAAGAAAGAAAAGAAAAGAAAAAATCTCTCTGCCACACACACGCGCGCGCGCGCGGAAAAGGCCCTCCCCACGCCGGTAATTAACTGACACGTTATACCACTCATCACCAATGGTGGAAGCTCGGAGCTCGCCCAAAACCCGCAATTTCACATCTGCAAACACTGTCTTCATCCACTTGACTTCTAAGACCCGCCCACACGTGGCCAACCTTTCCTGGGTTTAATGTTTTTTTTTTTTTCCTCCCTCCTCTCGGCAGGTTCATGTGTGGGGACCAGCCTTATATGGACTGTTCACTCCAGCAATGGCTTGTGTTTTTCAAGCTGCACGCACAGGTTCGGTGTGTTTAAGCAAGAACCAGAAGTAATTTTTTTTTTTTTTTTTTTTTTTGGTGTGTCTATCCCCCTTTCCCCTGGAGTTACAAACTATTTCCGAAGCCAGTTGCTACTTCTGCTCTCTGAATTTCCTCCGTGGTGGCAGAACAAGCCCGTAGAAACCCAGAGATCTACCGCTGTGGCTGCGGCGCCTCCTCTTCTTTTGCACAGAACCCTCGATTAGTTTTCCACATATTTTTTCTTTTTTTCTTTTCCTGCTCTAAGTTTGCCAGCGCCGCCACCCCGTACCCTCCTCCCCCTGGCTGGTGTGTGTGTGTGTGTGCACGCGTTGTTGTTGTTGTTGTCGTTTTGTGTGTGTGTGTGTGTGTGTGTGTGCGCGCGCGCGTGTGACACAGCGGATCGACAAGCTGCTCCGTCAACTTTCTTGCCTAAATTTGGCCAGAACATGTCTCTGACCAACACAAAGACGGGGTTTTCTGTAAAGGACATTTTGGACCTCCCTGACACCAATGATGAGGACGGTTCCGTTGCCGAAGGAGGTGAAGAGGAGAGCGAGGCGTCGGAGCCTCCCAAGAAACCGGGAGTTTTGGGACAAAACCCATTGGACACTGTTCAGACGCTGCCTTTGAAGAACCCTTTCTATGATAATAGCGATAATCCCTACACGCGTTGGCTCGCTAGCGCCGAGGGCATCCAATACTCCTGTGAGTACCGGCGAGCCGCGCCGCTCCGTGGGCGCGCGCAATCCAGCCGGGCCGCGGCGGCTGCGGGTCAATGGGGTCGGGTGATGCCGCGGGGGCTCCGCCGGGATGCGGAGCTATTTCGTCTCGCGTGGAGGCAGCTCGGATTTCCCCTGAAAGTGGGGTGGATTGGGGGCTTTTTTTTCTTTCTTTCTTTTTTTTTTTCTTTTTTTCTTTT
>NW_028186464.1:9243-10870 GCF_003343005.1 Rhea americana | reverse complement strand
GGGAGGGGGCGGGGGGGTATTCCGGCCTTGCGGCCGCAGGCGCGGAGCCGTGCGCGGCGCTGATGAAGCTGTCTTTGCGGACTCTCGGCAGTGCACGGGCTGGCCTCCGGCAACGCCAGCCAGGACTCCTCGTCCAAATCCCCGGAGCCGTCGGCCGACGAGTCGCCGGACAACGAGAAGGAGCCGCCGGGCGGCGGGGACGCGGGGAAGAAGAGGAAGAGGAGGGTGCTCTTCTCCAAGGCTCAGACCTACGAGCTGGAGCGGCGGTTCCGGCAGCAGCGGTACCTCTCGGCGCCTGAGCGGGAGCACCTGGCCAGCCTCATCCGCCTCACGCCCACGCAGGTGAAGATCTGGTTCCAAAACCACCGCTACAAGATGAAGCGGGCAAGGGCCGAGAAAGGTATGGAGGTGACCCCGCTGCCGTCCCCGCGGCGGGTGGCCGTGCCCGTCCTCGTCAGGGACGGCAAGCCCTGCCACACGCTCAAAGCTCAGGACTTGGCAGCCGCTACTTTCCAAACGGGCATCCCCTTCTCCGCCTACAGCGCCCAGTCTCTACAGCATATGCAATATAACGCCCAGTACAGCTCCGCCAGCAACCCCCAGTACCCCACAGCACACCATTTGGTACAAGCGCAGCAATGGACTTGGTGAGCGCTGTAGGAAAAGCAAGCACTGGCACCCACACACACCGCACCCACACGCACCCACGCGAAAAGGAGGGAAAAAAGCGGAAAAAAAACGCTCGAGAGAGACAGACAGACTGATGCTCCAAAAAGAAAAAAAAAGAAAAAAAAAAGAAAAGAAAAATCAAAACTACAGGGGAAGGGATGGAGAAGGAAATGCTATTATTATTATTATTATTATTGCTATTATTATTATTATTATTATTATGGATTTTTTTCCTCTCCTGTTTCTTTTCCCCTCCATTTTTTGGGGGCTCGGTTTCATTTCGGAGGGGGTTGGGGGGAAGGGAGGGGAGATGTTTTTGTGCGTCATTGTTTACAGAAATTTTTGCGCCATTCAGAGTAGTCCTGTCTACCTTACAACTAAAATAAAGGGGGAAAATTCATCAGAATAAAAAAAAGCATAAAAACCGATGCTCTTGTGATTTTGTAAGGTCTGTTCGTGTACTTGTAGCGCTGTTGTCAGCCGTCTATAAAGCCAGTGGAGAACACTTTCAAATGGAGATCTTGATTTCTCCTTTTCTGTAAAAATTTTTGGCCATGTATAGATCCTGACAGCTATTAGCAGGGAAATTTTTGTGTGTAGTTCTTGTCATTGTTGCCATGAGTAAAATTCAGGGAGTTTATTTTATTTTATTTCCTTTTATATGGCGTTTGCATGTTACTATGCTCCGAATAGTCACGAGGGCATGAAAAAAAAACATAGATTAAAAAACCCCCGATCTGTTCATCGCCATAGAAATATCTAGCGAAATCATCGTGTATAAACCCAGGTGACACGCACCACTGCAAGATTTTCGATATTTTAATACGAAATTTAATAAAAACACCATGTTTCGAAAAAGAGAAAAAAGAAAAGAAAAGAAAAGAAAAGAAAAGAAAAGAAAAGAAAAGAAAAGAAAAGAAAAGAAAAGAAAAGAAAAGAAAGGCAACCGACAGCAACG
>NW_028186464.1:0-8408 GCF_003343005.1 Rhea americana | reverse complement strand
GCGGGACAGGCTCGGAAGCATGGCTAGGAGGAAAAAGGAGATCGAGACCGGGCCAAATGCGGCTGGACAAAGTTGTTATAACCGGTTTAAGCCATGCGGAGCTGCAGCTAGAACGGAATTTGGGCAGAGATCCGGAGAGATGTGTGCTCTTAGCTCTGTCTTTCTCTCTCCTTTTCCCTCCTGTACAATTGGAGGTTGGCAGAAGTGCTGATGTGATGGAACTGGTAAAAAAATAAAAAAATTTTTAAAAAGGAGAAAGAAAGAAAAAGAAAAAGAAAAAACAAAGAAAGACTTGTTCATTTTGACGAAGCATCTTGCTAAGCGGGAGATCCGCTCCCTCTCCTCCATTAACTCTTTCGGATTTCAGCTTGCGCCCTCCGCAGCACCCTCCGCGCCTCTCTGCTCCGGCGCAGCCCTCTGCAGGGCGCGAAGCCTCTCGCACAGCCACCTTGCTTGCGGCTGTCCCCCCCCCCATTTTCTTTTCCTTTTCCTCCATTTCTTCCTCACCCACGCCTCCTCTCCAAATGAAACCTTATCGAAATGACAGTCCACTCCTGAAGCCAAGAAACTACTCGGGTTTGCTAAACGCCTCCTCGTTGCTGCGGGGAACGGGGACCAGCGACCTTTCTGGCCACCAGCTCCTTGAGAGAGTCTTCCTCGCCGATTATAGTTAGGAGCAAAGCATCTCCTCCCTCAGCTGAATAGACCTAGCTTCTTAACCAGGAGCGAGAGAGCAAAACAAATAAATAGACTGGCAAATCAGCCGGGTTTTTAGCTACAGCCAGCCCCGCAGAGGCAATTTCTGCACTCTCGCTGAAGTTAGGGGGACCACGGGACTACCATATGCATGCGGCTGTCTCATAGGAGGAAGGATGTCTCATACAGACAGGAATACACCGCGGGCAACCGCCCGTATGTGTCATTATGCAGCGTGTACGGAATTAACTCTCCAATTATTATATGTACATGAGCATATGCAGTCCCCATTTCCCCTCCAAAACCCCGGCGTGCGAGTCAGAAGGGGGAAGAGAAGGAAAATAGTCACTTCCCCCCCCCGGCTGTGTTAAGTCTATAAAACCAGTTGTGTGGCCCTAACCTYCCTGGCCTTATATCTTCCATGCTACTGGGCCAGTTCTGGGCAGTCTATCTTTGCACAATATACAGTAGACTTCACAAAACCGCACAATGGGGGAGGCTGGGAGGTGAGCATGTTAGAGGCGTGCATATTAAAGAGACTGAAGCGAAAGGCAGATCAGGGCTTGGAGGGGGGGGGAGAGAAAAGAGGAGAGACAATTTGAGGGGGGTAGGCCCTCCCTTCGCTTTCCTTCCCTTCTTTCTCCCCCCAACTCCCGCCTTCTTTTTAGGGCTATTCAATTCATTTATCAGAGGCAGTACATCTCGGAGTCAGGGAGCAGTGTCCTTTGCGTTTTGTTACTGCTGTCACTTGTGCTCATTGTTAGGCATGTTCTACATGTTGTATCCCATATGGCCAGCTGGGCTGGGAGACCCCTTACAAAACCCAAATTGTGCCCAGCTTTCAAAACCAGTATTGTTGTCTGTGAAAGGGAGACGAATTAAAAATTCGTACTATATCTATTCTGGAAAAAAAAAAAAAAGAAAAAAAAGCACCCTCTCTCTTTCTCTCCCTCTCTCCCTCTCTCTCCCTCTCTCTTTGAAGAATAACAGAGGCCCTCCTTTTCTCCAAGTTCCCACTGACAAGTTTGTCTGTCATTTCACAGGAAATTAGATTCTCCCCCTCCCCCGCACAGAGAAACCCAAACACATCTCCACCATAAAATAAAATAAAATGCCCGTTTCTGCACCTCCAGATAGTCAATGGAGTTCCGCTGCTTTCGATGCCCTGAGCTGTTTGCTCTGCTCTGGGCAGAGAGAACAAGGATGCATTCACTCAGCATGTAATGTTATGCAGGCTTTTTCAGTACACAACTGTATAACACAGCAGACTGATAAATTTTTGTTCTTCTCCAGAGAACTGTCTCTTTCTTGTTGTAGTTCCTCGTTGTGCAAGGCGGGCGATTAAAAAAAAGAAAGAAAGTAAGCAAGGAAAAAAAATGCATCCTTGACATTTTAAATACCTCCCCTCCCCCGCCCCAGACCCGATGCAAACACACACGAAAGCTCTGCACGGAGCCACGCGTGTTTCCCGGAGCTGGCCCGATTTCACCGTTGGCACGAGAGAGCCCTGCAGGCTGCACCTGGAGGCCGGGCCCCCGCGGCGGTGCGCGGTGCTGCCGCGGAGCCAGGCGCTGCCGGGCCGCGCTGCCGCAGCTCCGCCGAGTCGGCCCTCGTCCGCGAACCACCGCTTCCCGCAGGGCCCCGAGCCCCGCCGCGGAGCTGCGCTCACCGAAATATTTACCCACGGGGGGGGGGGGGGGGGGTTTGCTAGCGACACGCTCCGGGCACAGCGCGGTGGGTTTCGGGCGCTTGTTCATCAAGAGGGGAGTGTAAAACCGAGACTGAGATAAACTCCAGCTACCGCGGTCTGAGTGAGCACGGGGAAGTGTCCAGGGCTGCCAGCACCCCACCAACGCACAGCCCCCGTCGAAACGTCTTAGGTGAGATGGTGAGATGCAGCAGCTGGTTTCAGGGCGGCCGCGATGCCATTCCTCACAAAATATTTGCCAGGGCCCCTCAGTCTCCGCTAGTCACCATCCAAAGAGCGGAAATCAGACCTAAGCCTTGCTTTCGGCTTCGTTTTCACACGATTTCCTCCTCTGGTTCTGTGGCGCTGGGGTCTCTTTTCTTTTTCTTTCTTTTTCTTTCTTTTTCTTTCCTTCCTTCCTCCACCCACTTCTAGGGAAGAAACTATTTAGGCGAATCAGATAACCTGATAATGAGTTGGAAACCCCTTTAAGCCCTGGAAATAACTTACTTTCATCACCTATTGACTGTTTGGCTTAGTTGAGAACTGGTGTGGATTTTTCGGGTCTTTTCAAGAGAGCTGGTCAATGAAAAGCTAATCCAATATTTACAAAGTATAAGAACAATTCTCGGTTGTATTTATTAAGGGGCCGATACGGACAGTGATCGCCGGGAGGGAGCAGGCAGAGGAAAACACACACACACACACACACACACACACACACACACACACACACAGAGGCAGTCGGTGCTGGAGAAGGGCCCTCGCCCGGGTCCAGCCGGCACCACCGCTCCTCCGCGATGGGCTAGATACGCTTTAAGTGGCGGTGCGCGCGAGATACCGTATCGTGCAATATTTCAGGAAATATGCACTTGTGGCTTCGGAAGAGTGACAGTCCCGCCGTGTCGGTGCATCATCTCCTTTTATCCCCGCATCTGCAAATAAACTCCTAAAGTCCTTTCCTAGCCTCCTCCTCATTCTTCTTCCGAGTAAAGCAACCCAGCGCTATCTTTTCGCAAAAGAAACAATTTAAGGATTTATTGCTTTCTGGATCTTGAGGGAGGTGGGGGATTTTATTTTTTTTCCTTTTCTTTCCCTTCCCTCCTCCTCCTCGCCCTCCCGGCGGCGGGGAGGCGCGCTCCCGGCCGCAGCCGCCGGGCGGCAGCAAAGCCCTTCCCGCCGCGCGCTGCTGCGAGGAACACGCGCGCATTGATTTTCTAAAATTTTATTTTATTTTATTTTATTTTATTTTATTTTATTTTATTTTATTATTTTATTTTATTTTATTTTATTTTATTTTATTTTATTTTATTTTATTATTTTTATTTTATTTTTAATGACTTTCTTCCTTCTCCCCCTTCCCAGGTGCCGCTGCCAGCCCCGCGGGGGCAGGAGGGCTGTGCGGGGGCGCAGCGCTGCTCCACAGCCGGTGGGCATCCCGATATGCGGTACCCGGCGATGCTCTCCGGTGCCGCGACCAGGAGCGAGGCGGCTCCCGCTTCCCCCTTGCACCCCAGTGCGGCTATTGGGCGCACTGGGGCCGGGGCAGAGAGGTGGGGAGGCTACAGCAAATTGAAGGCGCTGGGCAAGCAGCCTGGCTCCCGGTGCCGCCGCTGTCCCGCGCTCCTGGTGGCAGACGCAGCTCCGCGGATGGCCGCAGGGTGGCGCTGCCGGATAAGGGTCGCGCCGAGCCGGGACGCCGGGGCCCCCGTGGGGCTGCGCCAGGGCCCCTTCATGGCCCCCTCATAGCTCCTTTCATGGCTCCATCATGGCTTCCTCATGGCTCTTTCAGGTCCCCCTCGTGGCTTTCTCATGGCTCCCTCATAGCTCCCATAGCATCTCCTCAGCATCCCCTCATAGCCCCCTGCTGCCCCCATCCTGGGCCCCCTCATGGCTCCCTCAGGGCCCTCTAATGCCTCCCTCATGGTCCTCCATGGTGGGGCCCAAGCCGATGCTTGGAAATGCTGTGCAGAGCCTTGTTGTTGAGTTGCGGTGTGGAAATGTGTGTCTCATAATCCACGTGCAAAACGAAAGAGCCCAGGGTAGGACTCCTACCCATTGGCATGCAGGTAAAGCACCATGGGTCATATTCAGGTGGTGCTGCTGCCACCTCCTCGCCACTAGCCCCAGGCACAGGAGCCTGCTTTTGAGCAAATGTATCCATGTCCTAGGTGGAGTCYAGTGTGAAGCATTAACCTCTGTTTCAGATAATTACCAGTATTGATCATGCAAGAAAAATCAACAACTGTCAGTAAGAATGGCTGTATGGTTATGGCATTTCAGACTTTCGAAAAGCATCCAATACCGCATGCACAATTTCCTGCCAGAACTCGGTTTCTTTTTACCACTACCTTGTGTGAAATTATGTGAAGCTACTCGGACGGCTACTGCTGACCTACTGCTTTTGAATGCATTGTAGACACTTTGGGCTCATAAACTCAAAGGTATTTAGGCATCTACTAATGGGAGTTAGATGCCTAAGGACTTCTGAACATATGGGTCTCCCTGCTTGGAAGGCATTTCCCCTACTTTTTTTTTTTTTTTTTTTTTTAAGGATTCAATTCTAAAGTGCTTCTTGAAAGGTCAAATAAATGATTGCCCCTGGATTTCCTTGCTTTGCCTTTGGCAAGACCCTTCTGAGCTCAGTCAGCCTAACTGTGCTACTAGTAGTCAGGATGAGCTCTGAGCTCCTGAGCTCATGATATTAAGCTGTATGTGTGTTTTTTGTTTTTTTGTTTTGTTTTGTTTAGTTTTCTCTCCTCCATCCTTTTTGGCTTGGAGTGTTGGCCAAAACACCTTTTAGGAAGTGCTTAAGAAGAAACAAATACAGCTCACATTTAAATAAACTCTCTGGATGAAGGCCTCACACTGTTCTCCTTCGTGGCTACAGTCCCATTGGTGTTGAGGTCCAGAGTTTGTCAGTCATTTTCTCTGGAAAGAGGCACAAGGGAACATTCTTCAAAACAAAGAGATCTCCATTTCTTCCCCAGAAGACATCCCCTTTATTGCCCCAGAAATGTGTGTTTTCCTATATAGACTCATCTACTCTATGATTATTGCTCTCCAGGTGGTGCATAGCTAAGTTTTGTACTTAATTCAGTAAAGAGCAAGCCTTTTGTTCARGGGTTCACCATCCAGCGATTCAACCAACCAGCTAGATCCAACATTCCATTTTAAAGACAGGCCTTCTCCAAAAATTAAATTTTCACATGAGAATGCCCCACACCCTTCCCCGTCTCATAGGCATTTTTGCTTCTTGCAAAATAAAAATGTTAACTAATGATTTTAATATAATAAATAAAAAGTCAGTAATTCTATCTCTTGATGTGTGTGTGTGTATGTGTATATATACATACGTATTTTTTATATAGACGTATTACACACACACAAATTCCCTGTCTCAGTGAAAGGAAACAATAGTCTATTTTCTATAAAATCACCTAGAAAAAAAATCCAACACTGTCTGATAGCTGGAGATGTCAGAATAAAGACCTCACTGTCTAGCTGCTTCCATCAAAGATGTACCTATCTGCAATCCCTCCCTGTATGACACTTCTCTTACTTTGTACAATTTAGTGTCCATTTAAGTCCATGCTGTGGCTTCCCAGGCAAGTTCACCTGCCAGCTGTCACTCATCCAGAGTGACACTTGCACATTTGCTGTTTCCATCACTCCTGTGTGCTCAGTAGCTTTCCTGTCACTCACTGGAGGGGCAGCAGGCACAGGAAGATGTTCTGACACTCCAGGTCTTAATGAGAAAGACTTCAGAGGCAACCTTCCAAGGCCAGTTTTTTACTTCAGGGTTTCTTACACTGCCTGGGGATCTGCACATGCAGACTGGTTTTGGAGATTTGAACCAGAGGGACCTAAGATTGGATGCAGTCTTCAGTACCCTCTGATAACTTCTGGGCTTTTCAGACAGCAACCCTCCCCTTCCCTCCTGTGACAGTACATGACATGGTAGAAGTCCCTCTTCCTGGTGCAACTGAGGAAAGCTGATCACATAACCAAAATAAAGCAATTCGATACAGGGTACTCCTGCAAGGAGAAATACTTTTCTGTAAGGGCAGTTTTGTTTGCTCTCAGGCAGCAGGGCAGGCCACAGGCTGAGGATCTGATACAAGTCATGGGAAGTTCCAATTCAATTTTTCAACCTATCTAAGTCTGGAGTTGAGAAAGTAGCAGAGGAAATAGGAGGGAGAATTGAATTCTCATCAGAGTTCAATCCATTCAGCCTAAATCCTGCAATAAACTCACATTATTCCAGGCAAATTGAAGCTGAAGAGTTTTCCGTCACAGCAGCAGAACCCAAACCCTTGCCTTGGTTGTTTCTCATGTTTTGTACCAACAGCATAGGCTCCTTGATGTTTTACCCGCGTATAAATCACAGTACCAGAAAGACAGTTTGTAGTGAGAGGTAGGGAACTCTGGCATACATAACACCTTCCTGGGGCCTGTAAAGTTAGAGATAAGACATGACTCAAACTTCATCAGTAAATACCTTGCACAAAACTCAAGAAGGTGGCAGGGGAAGCAGTAATGTTCAGAGCAAGATTTGAAGGACAGCTTTTTACAAAGCTAAGAAACATAATAGGTTCAAATCCCACCAACAGGAGCATTTTCCTTGGGTAATCTCAGCAAGCAGATACAAGCGTTTGCCCAATGTCAAACCTGTCAATGTCCCAAAAGGCTGGAGGAAGAAAAAAGACCCAACTCAGGAAACTCAAATCCAACTCAGGAAAGCACAGGACAGCAAAGCAAAGGTATGCTTATAAAACCCAACATAGAAGGTACCTAGGACAAAATACTTCAGCCTTTAAGCCCTGCTCAGTGTTGTGAACTCAGATATGCAACAGTAGGAGAACTCACTTCTTATTTTTCATTTTATGTTGCCATCAACCAAGAGTTCACAGTACAATCGCAGAAGAAATAGCCCTTTTCTTCAAAGCTAGTTGAATGCTTCTATCCCCTCTGTCTCAAACCATACCATCCCCATCCACAGTTTATGCATTTGTCTGTAACTCCTAGGAAAAAGATGCTCATGAGTGAATCAAGCCTTTGTCTGGATCTACCAGCTAAAGCTGGGTAAGGACAGGTTCTCACTGGCACTCAAATACTCCTATCTGCTTCAGCTCAGCTTCCTGCTGAAGGAAGTTCTTGGCCTGTGGCCCTTTGCCACCTCTGTCCCTCTGCACTCACTGATGGAAGCAGTGAGGATCATGGTTACAAAGGTGTTCACACTGCTCCCTCAATTCTACCTTGACTTCAGCAAGGTTTTCAACTGTCTCCCATAAAGTAAGCTCTCCCCCCACTAGGCAAGCTCAAGAAGTGCAGCTCTCCTGGGGCTCCTCGTCAAGCCAAGGCCATTTCCAGCAAACCGAGGCAGGGAAAAGGAAGGCCTGCACAGAACTGTGCCTTGGATTTCTTTCCGAGCTGCTGCTGCTGCTGCTGCTGCTGCTGCTGGTGGTGGTGGTGGTGGTGGTGGTGGTGGTGGTAGTATCTTTTGAAAGGCTATTCCTCAAGTCTGCCCTCCTCTTACCCTGCTAAGAATGCCTTACAGCATAGAAGAAGACGTGCTGCAAGCTTCTCTGCAAGGTAAGAATTCCAGTAAAGGGAGCAGGAGACCTGCATGGAGAAGCAAGCGCTCCCAGCAAAACTCAAACAGAAGAATAAAGTACTCCAAATATGGAAGAAGGGGCATACGACTTGGGAGGAATAGAAGAACGTGGTCAGAGTATGCAGGGATGACACGAGGAAGTCTAAGGCCCATTTGGCATTAAATCTGGCAAGGGATGTCAAGGACAACAAGAAGAGCTTCTTCAAATACGTCGGGAGCACAAGGAAGATGAGGGAAAATGTGGGCCCACTGCTAAAAGGGGTAGGTGGCCTGGTGAGGAAGGATACAGAGAAGGCAGAGTTACTGAATGCCTTCTTTGCTTCAGTCTTCACTGCTAAGGGCAGCCCTCAGGAATCTCAGAGCCTGGAGACAAGACAGAAAGTCTGGAGAAAGGAAGACTTTCCCTTG
>NW_028186463.1:690773-719115 GCF_003343005.1 Rhea americana | reverse complement strand
GAGGATTTGGTTTTTTTGTTTTGTTTTGTTTTTTTTAACGCCGCAGCGGCGCCGCCTTCTGCCTTGCAGCTCCCGGCGGGACGCGCGTGGTCGTCCGCGAGGATCCCTACCGCGTCTCCGGCGACCAGATGGCCCTGGGGCTGCTGGCCGGCGCCGCCACCGGCGCCGCCCTCGGCTCCTTCATGTGGATGCCCTGCTGGTTCTAGGGAGCAGCTCCCGCCCCGGCACCGCTTCGCCCCCCGCCAGCACCCCGAAATAACCCCCGGCGGCGCCCCAAGCGCTGCGGAATAACCCCCCACCCCTCCCCGCCCGGCACCGGCACCTCCCCGAACCGCGGCGGGATTTGGAGCGGCGTTTGCTCCCGGGAGCTAACGCGCGAGCGGGAAAGGCCCCGCCGGCCCCGTCCTCACCCTCCTTCGGCCTTCCTCCTCCTCCTCCTCCTCCTCCTGCCGCTGCTCCTGCTCGCATCGCCGCCGCTGCCGCCCCCTTCGCATGAACCGCGCTCGGTTTGGAGGGAAGAAAAGAAAAAAACCAAAGAGAACAGGTTACGGGATGGCTAATAAAGGTGTCGCTTCCCGAGCCCGGGTCYGTCCGTGCCCCGGGAGGGAGCGCTCGCTCGGCGCCTCTGCCCCGCTCCCGAGCGCTCGCGGCGCCCTGGCCCGGGCCGCCGGCGCCTCGGCGCCGAGGGGGAGATGCCCGACAKCCTCCCTCCCTGCCGCCGGGCCCTCGCCGCCTGGGAAAGGCGCCGGCAGGGCCCGCGGCCCCGCCGCAGTCGGGGAGCGGCGTAAAAACAGCCCGGAGACCTGCAAAGCGGAGGGCAAAGCTCATCCGCCTGCGGCTTTTTCCGAGCGAGGGGTTTGGGTTTTCTCCCGCCGCTGCGCTGCTCCCTGCGCCGCTGCTCTCCGCCGGGATCGAGCTCGGCTTCGCAAGCGGCGCCCTCCTTTCGCTGCCCCGGCTGGCCGCCGGCCTCCGAGTCCCTTTTCCCCGGCATCCCGCGGCCCCGCCGAGCCCGCGCGGCTCGCAGCCGCTCCGGCTCCCGGCACGCCGCTCCCGGGGGCTCGGGCTCAAAACCCGCGGGTCGGAGCGAACCCCTCCGCTCCTCACCCCTACTGCCTTTCGAGAAATAAAAGTCAGGGCCGAGCTGCCCGATCCTTCCCAGGAGAAATCCCGGAGCCGCAGGAGCAATTCTCCCCCGGGAGAACCGGCCCAGGGGTCAGAACGGCTGGAAAAACTCCCAAATGATCAGAAACGCGACGGCGCCTGCGTTTTAATTAGCGGTAGCTTTAACGGAGCCCCGCACACGACCCAGGCAGCCGCCGCCGGCGCAGCGCTCTCCCCGCGCGGGGCTGAGGGCGAACGCTCCAAATCGCCTTTAATTTATATCCGGAGCGCGGGCAACGGGCGGCGCGAGCCTGGAAGAAGCGCCGCTCCRACCCAGGCGTCACGGGGTGGGTGGGGATGGAGAAGGTGGCTGAGAGGAGAAAGCGAGACGATCGTCAACGCGCCGCACACGCGCCGGCCGGCTCTTCCCTTAGCTCCAGAGCTTCTCCCCAGCCACAGCGTTCAAGGGTCTGTCTTGCCTGTCCATCCTCCGSAAGGTCCATCCAGCCCCGAGGGGAGCGCGCCCGAGCGAGCCGAAGGGGCTGCAGGCCGCCGGCGGGGCCGCGGCCCGGGCCGGCACCGCGGGCTTGCCCTGCTGCCCCGCAGCAGACCCCGGGCAAGGAGACACCAAGGAGGACGGGGCCTGCGAGCAGCGTCTCCGGTACCGGTCGTCACGCGCCCGCTCCGCTCCGGTCTCGCCTCCCGCAACGCTTAAAGCCCGAAAGGCGCGAGCAAGAGGAAGCCGAAGAGGGGCGTCCTCGTTCCCTTCGCCCCCACGGCCCTGCAGGTCGATGGACACGCTAAGAGACGAGACCCAGAGCTTTCCAATGAGACGGGTATTTATTTAGTTCAAGCGCTAAGGATTCGTCGTCGTTGTTTCATATTATCAAACAGAGCTGAGGTACCAGTGACATTCCGACATGAAGAAAAGGAACCTTTTTTTTCCCCCTTATACAATTTCTTCAACTACTTGTATCAAGACAGAGAGTGAGTAATGGATAGCCGCGTAATGCACCGTACAACAATCAAGCCAGAGTGCGGAGGAGAAAAGAAACAGAGCAGAAACCTTTACTGTTTTCCAAGTCACCTTAAAAGAAAGGGAAAAAAATAGAAAACCCTGTTCCCATGGTTCTACTGGCCATGTTGATGGAGCAAAGTAAAAATAAACCCCMAAGGCTGCGAGACAGATGGCGCGAGGAACTGTGGTACAAAAATGAGACCGTGTTGCTCCTGGGCTCTCTTGGCAAGTGTCCTTTCTCTAGAGATCAGGGGAAGTACTAGGAGAAGACTGAATCCTGGAGTCCCGTTACACACTGGCCTCAACAAGCATATACATTAAACACACCCGGCTGTCCCCAGTGGACCTCAGGACCTTCCCAGGACACCCACCAGTGCCCAACAAGGGACAGCTCGCCCTTGTCCCTGCGATCGCGGTCCGCGCTGTGTTGAATACAGGACTCGTGGCCACCTGCTCTTCTGGGCCTCTTCTAGAGGAGAGTTAAAACGGGCTCGTTCAACAAACCTGCTCCCGGACATGTAGCAGCTTCCATCAGAAGCAGTGGGACCGCTCATGCACCCARGCCTTACGCCACAAGCCAGCTCCTTGCAGATCCAGCGTTTCAGGCTTGTTACTACGAGGAGCAGCAGGCTCGGGTTCTACCGGGGAGCAGAGAAAGCACGCATTCGTGGAAAAGAGCCAAACGACGCCCAACACAAGTTGTGTGAAGAACCAGAGGGAGAAAAAAAAATCAAAACCAACAAGCAGCAAGATGGACCATTTTTGCACAGTTAAGAACAGTACAATACAGGAAAAGTAGCCAGGTTTCCTTCCCCCCAAGAGTTTCTTTTAAATAAAGAATGATCCTTCGTCACATATCATTGATGTTTATTTCAAGACATGCCACGTCAAAAAAACTCGCCTTTAATATTGCATTATAAAAGCACTTTACATCTCATCCTGCCTTTAAGTTATCGTTGTGCAGAGTTGCTACAAACCCAGGTTAGGACACGAGTTTTAACCTTCATTCCGAGAATGAAGAAACCCCAATCTTTCATGCCCATTTCCTGGTGAAAGTGGTGGTGAGGACGATTCCCTTCTCTTCCCCGGTTGGTTATTTTTTCGGTGGTAGAGGGGCAGAAGAGAACGATGGAGGAGCCTGAATATTTGCTTGCAATTGTTCGCTAAGTAGCAATCGCAACAGACTCGCAAATTCTTTCCTGCACTGTAACTCAGCCGTATCCGCCCAGCAAACAATGTATTTACAATTGTGTTTATTAACTTACACAGCAACTTCACAATGACTAGTAAAGATTAAAAGGGTGCACTTCTAGTGTGTCCGATCCTGTGTTTCCAGGGCAGCTACGCCTCGCGACATCAGCAAAGCTCTGAACAGATTCCGCCGCAAAACAAAACCAAACCAAAAATTACCGAAAATAGTAAAAAATTAAGCAAAGAAATAAATACCAAAAAAACTGGTTAACTGTAAGCCTAGTTAAATAGAAAACTAAGTTACTAGTTATTTAACCAAACTATACAGATCTAGTGAAAAAACTAAACCAACTCGGAAGACTGAACATAAAAAATGCTAAAAAAATGAAGGCATAGATCTGCATAATCCTAAATCAGTTTCCATCCTATTAAATTCCTTCCTTTCCACCTAAGATCTTTCATCTAGATTCCTGTACGATTAAAGTTAACACCCCTTCCCCTAGTCCACCTATGACCACGCTACGGAAAAGCACGTGCAATTCCTCCTTAAATTGCTCCCTCCATCCCAGTCTTTAACTGGCCTCTTACCAGAGCGTTTCTATTCATTTATTTAACTGCTGCTTCATCTTTTTGCCAAATTTGAGTGTTCCAATCAACTTAAGATGCTTTTAGTGCCAGTCTTGAATTCATTTAAAGTTTCTCCTTTCTTAAAAGTAAGAAGCAAAATGCTTTCTCCTCAGAACAACTGAAACGTTACATTCCAATCTCTCAAGTAGTAATAATTTACTTTATTGGTGTTCTACATAAAAGGAAAAAAATGCTCTTAAAAYTCGCTGTGCACCCAAAACATGTTTCCTTGTTTCTCGCAAGTGTTTTGCTAATGCACGTCCACCCTCCCCTTCTCCCCCGAGATCCTCCAGAAGCCATCCATCCAGTTCAGAAAGACGCTTCGTATTTCTCAGTACGCTTTCTTGGAAACGTGTTCGCGTTGCCTCTGCAAGAACTAAAAAATCCAGTAGCCTTTTATGATATCAAAACCCCTGCTAACATTCGTTCCTAAAAACACATGGGGTTTGAACACCATTCAGACTATCTCTGCTCAAAAGATTAAGAGCCTGGTTTTATTTTTTTATTATATGGATAGCATTTAACCCTTGGCATATGCCTCCTCTGCCTGCATTTTCAACTGCTGTCTAGTCATTTCCAGTTTGTTAGAGAAATCAAATGGGTAAGCTCTGCAAGCATTATTCTGCACATACATCTCRCTAAGTCCAATTCAAAACTTGCTCAGTTTCCATCATTTCAAAGTGCAATATCATAACATATTAAAAAAGGAACAAATATTAAGAAATTGTACCTATCTTTTTAAAGTTATAACTAGAATATGCTGGAATATTTTGGCTTTTTCTTATAAATAATGAAGACACTGACATTTTTCTTTGTGTGTGTGTGCTTGTGAAGCTAATAGATCATCTCCACGAGACAGCCAGCGATGATGAACTGCAATACGTTATTACTGAAAGGGGAAGGTTCAAGCCAATATTCACACTGCAGTCAATGAAGAGTAAAGGGAGGGAAAGCAGTGATGTTCTGGAGAAAGGTAGAAGCCACGTGGTATTAGCAGGAACAGCCTCCTTCACTGACAGGCTGCTCTTGAGGCTTTTCCAGTTTTATGTCAATCACTGGAAGAAATAAGTTAAGGCAAACAGACACCTGACTCTGTTTCCCTACCAGCAGAGTTGCATCTGACGGCAGCCTGCTCTAAAACAGTCTCATACCGTACCGGGGCAGGGTTTTCACGGGCGTTTTCAGGAGCACTTTACACACATAAGTACCTGTATTCCCCAAGGAAACAAACAGTTCTTCATGCTCTCAATAAGATTAGCTTCAAACAGGAGTCAAGATATATTTCTTAGCAGCCCCTCTCACCCTGGCACTAAGTTTTTGCTGGATACCTAAGAACAAGGCGACACCAGATTCCAGCTGCTCCCGAAAGCCCTGAGGCACACTCTCCAATCAGTGCCTGCTCTTCCCTCACCGACCCCCCAGTTATCCTCTTGTTCTGACATGATTGCTACAGCTGCTAGYGAAAGACATAAACTGAGGGTCTGATAACTGTTTCCAAAGGGAAGCAATAACGACCTGGAAATCCAGTTTCAAATTGTGCTAGATTCAGTTTTCACCTGCCACCACAGACCAGCAGYACCTCTAGCTGGTGGTCCACCCCTTGCAAAGACAGCTAATATCCAGCAACAACATAAGGTCACCGAAGAGCTCTGCGCCCTTAAACAGCCCCTCACAAGCTATTCCCTTTGTGGCAGATTCCCAACTTGATGCTCCGCAGCTGTGATGTTTGTGTGTCCTTTCACAGGAGCTTTGAACGCTAATCCCCAAACACATCAACTCATGGCAGCTCAGCGCAAGCCCCAAGCATTTCTCTTATCAGTTAATACAGAGGCAAACATGGTACCCAGTTGCTAATTCCAACTTATCTCTTTTGGGGGCTGAAGTCACTCTTTACAGAGGTTAGGAGAAAAACAAACATGAAGAGGGGAAACAAAAGACCAAGAATTCAGTTCATACACTTGGTCCTTTGGTTTGGCTGATCTAAACCTCTATAGCTATTTGAGAGATGCTGGAAATGAGCCTTGCCAGCTCCACCACAGAGCACAAGCAGTTCAAGATCCTTGAAACCTCTGGGTTCTGCAGAAGAGCCTATGGAGAACCCCCACCATTAACCCTGACACAGCTGTTTGGGAGACAATCATATTCAATTCTTGCTGTCTGCAGTCTGCAGGAAGTCAAATTCAAAGCGCCCTTATTACACTTCCACTTAAGGACTAGTGATCAAACTCCCTGATAGGAGAGCTCCCACAGGCCCATCAGCCAGCGCCCGTCAATTCTACCACCATCCTCCCATTAATAAAAATGGTTGCTAATTAATCTTTCCGTGAACTGCACAGGGAACTATTTTTGATCAGTCAAATCCATAYTGCGCAGAGCTTGCGCCTTAGCAGCTGCTGTCCTCAGTTTCCCAGATCCTTTCCCCTCTGCAGCAGGATGCACTACGGAGGCTCTATTTCCAGCATTAAGTGTGGCCTCGCCTGTATTTCCTGCCACATCCTTCTTCCAAATCACTACTCCTCCTCCATTACTGGCTGCCAGCTACACGATCCCTGCCACCGACAAATGTGACGACCCCAAAAGTTCCTCTCAAGCTCACATTTTAGCATTAGCATCTCACTGACTCTTTCAGACAAGATACAATACAATTTCTGCTTGGACTACKAAAGTCTGCTCTTGCATTACCTTTCCTCTCTAAGGAAAGCAAGCAGAAATGGATAGTTGGGCAGAGCAGAAATTCTAGGAATGAGCTACCTTGTTCACAGACCTCTTCCACTGTAAGASCTACACTGCACAGCTGCAGCAATAGGCCGGATTTTGAAGCTACCTTGCTTGGAGCAGAGACCTTCAAGACGTCCCTCCTGATCCGGGCTATTCCCAGACTCTGTAAACCTCTACAAGAGCCACAGACTCTTGGCAGTTCTCTTCACAGCCAGTTTCTCCCATTCTGTGGTGTCCCCTTCCCTCCTCACACCCAATCTGTGCAAACACTAAGTGAAAAATCCTTCTGGTCTGTCTGTACCCCTCTGCTGTTGTCCCTCCTCCCCCTTTCATTCAGCTGTGCTCACTTCCAAGCTATTTTGCAGCCCTCACCATCTCTGCATCCTTCACTTTATCRCCGTTAACTCCCCTAGTCCCAGCCTACCTTCCCACCAGGCCTTCTTCCTCCTTACTCCCAGCTTGGAGCACTATCACTATAAGCTGATCGAGTAGACAACGGTTCCTCCTTCTTCTTCATCTTTGTTATTCAGGGCCTGCATCTTCCTCGTTTGTGATAACGCCTGGCAGTGCTTTGCCACCAGTGAATCACAGCACAAACCACAGAAAGGATACTGTCTTCTCTACTTTTGTCTTGTGTGCTTTCCATTCCAGGCAAGGCAGCTGCCACGCGTCGGAAAAGCTGAAAAAAAATACGTAAGAAGCAGATCAAAACAATTGTGTTTTAAAGAGGGCACCGCAGCTGATACAGTTCAAACACAATGCTTCAATACATCCTCCAGTACTATTTACACTACTTACACCCAAAGCCTGACACCAAATACAACCTTTATTCCTAGACAACTGCAAACCCCATCTTTGTTATTATTGAAGATAAAGTGCTACTGGCTACGAGCATCAAATCTTCTGTCACCTCTGCAAACATGTTTGGAATCCAGGATTTTCATCTCAGCTCTGCCACAGCCTTATTYGAGACCACGACCGCTTCCCCACACGTCAGGTGAGAGCTCGACCTTCGCACCTCCACGGAGTATTAGTTACCCAGCAGTATGGGCACGCTGTTAAAAGTCAAATAAAAGGTTCACCTTGCCCTSCTGACTGTCCTCAAACATGAGCCAAGCAGACACCTACAGAAGTGTCAGAATAGGGCAAGCATGTGACATCCCCACAGCACCTTTTTCCAGGCCCCACGTATCTGMGGCTCAGGCGCGCCATGAGCCAGACGAAGGATCTTTAAGATCCCTCAAAGGTTTCTCTTTCAGGAATCTGCCCAACCCTCTTCTGAACCCACTGCAACTTTCAGTATCCACTGTGTCATGTGGCACGCCCAACCCATACTCAGGGCATGCGACGCAAAACGAGATCCAGCGTCAAATGTGCTTGCAATCCCAGAGAAGTCAAGCACCCTTCCACCTCGCACTTGAGCACTATCTCCAGTTTTCCAGTAAGCTCTAAACTCTCTTGCCTGGTTTATTCAACTTGAAGGATGCTGAACAGGAAAGCTGAACAGGACCAACTTCATCTGCATTTTCTACCTTTGTGCCCTTTCTTCTTACGAAGTAAGGCTCAAGCTTGTGTTTTCCACCACAAAGCATTTTCCTCAGTCCTTCGAGCAAGGAGCCTGCCGTGACTGTCATGAAGAAACAGTCAAGAGGTCTGCCTATGAGAGTTCACTTCAGTTTTCCTGAACCTATGTTTCTGCCTGCACAAGAACAGCATGTGAAGGACTGTCCTGCTGAGTGTCATTTCTCAAAGAAGTCGCTGTGTTAGACTGGTAGGAACCACATAGGCTTCAACAGCAGCGTTCTGCTTTTTATGCACCTTGATGAGCATGTGTGCAGGAGGGAGGGAACAGGACAAACAGACAGACAGATCTAGTCTCCTTTGTGGTTCTTCTGGATCATCAGATGATTACCTACTTGATTTTTTTACCTTTGGAGTACAGTCCTAGCAGAGTTTTGGTCTTGTGCTGATGTCCTCAGCATGTGCCCAGACATAAAAGCTGACATGCACCGAATTAGTTTCATTTGCAAAGTTACAGCCATTGTTACTACTACGTACTTCTTGCTTCCACATCACCAAGCCTCCAAGATGCTGGACTGGAAGTTTCCAAGTACTCAACAGCTCTAATCAGAGCATTAATATCACCCTACCACGTACCTGATGGCAACTCAGGAGTCTCCAAATGCWTTGTGCAAGTTTTGACACCAGCTGCCTGAAACGCCTGGGTCATGTTAGCCTTCATGTGTTAAAGGGACACTACTGCCTCCTAGCTCCGTCTTCTCCTCGAATGACACAACGCTAAACCACTTGCTGCTCCCAGTGACCCACTTTCCACAGGGAACTGAGCCAGCCTGTTATGAACATAGGTACGTGAACAGCTTTGCAGATGAGGGCCTAAAAGCTTTTGCAGATTTGGCCCTTAGTGTCCAAACGATGCTGAAAAGACAATAAGAATTTTTCTGGCTTGACAAGTACTGCCCAAGTTAATCAAGAGCAAGCTCTCCGATCTGTCAGATGGGGATATGATCTTTGCAGGGCAAGACTACAAAATGCACCATGCTCACTGGTGTCTGACCTTTGCTGTCACCACTATTTGTTACTGGCTGAAAAGATAGCTATGTAAGYAGAGGATAAAACTGAGAGGTATAAAAAGGCAAAGCCACTTTCCTCCATGATTTCCTTCATCTCCCTCATAACTGCTCTAGAAACCCYTTCCTATACCCTCACTCATTTCTCCCCACCAACAGCAGCACCACTTGGTGGGTGCATGCTAAAATGTGGACTGAGACCAGGATGCAGGTCCTGTGAAGCCAATGCTTGATATCTCTTATTGAAGGCTAAATTTTAGCTAATAATTTCAAAGCAAAAAAGCTTAGTATCCCCATCTAAGTTTCTATTTAATTTTGCCATTATCCAGAGCCACCCACCCACCCTTATTGAAAACTTTACCTAAATTCTCATAATCCAACAACAAAGTAACACAGATTGTGTCAGAATTACAGATGTTAAACTGAATTAACCAACAACACTGAACATAGAGCAGGAATAACAACCGCTCAAAGGTATAAAAAAGCAAGAGGGACTTGCTGGTCAGAATTAAATTAACAAGGAACTTTAACATACAGAAGCTAGACGTGGATCTTGMTGCAATCCTTGTATCACGAAGTCCTATCAGTTGGTTCACCACTTCTAGTTACTCCATCGGCTTTCCTCTGCCTTTCCAGTCTCACTAGCATCCTTCACTCCTAACTCCGCTTGAAAAAGCGGCACAACTACCATTTTGTACGACAGCATTATAAAACAGGTCAGACATGGGCACTTTGGTTTATAATGAAACAATGAAACAAGGGAGAGAAAAGATGCTGCAAACTTTCAGAGCAATCTCCTGTCATAACCTCATTGTCAGCATTATTTTCCTTGCCATTCCAATCAGGTAACTGCCAGAGGACAGCACTGCCAACCTTATTAGTTTTATTAATTTTCAGAAGGAGCCTCATTCACTCAGGATAAACCGGGACCATTCATTATGCTTTCTGCATCTTGAAGATGATCAATGAAGTAACTGAGATTCAATCTCCTCTTCCTCTGGAAGCCTTAAAAGTTTCAGTACTATATTTGAATCCACAATTGCTTTGGACTCCATGCTGYCTCTGCCTTTAATAGCCTTCAATAAACTTCCCAACTCAACCATATTCAGGTACCAGAAGGTTTGGACTCTCTTTTGTCACAAAGCTTTGTCCCCAGGTATTGCTCCTAATCTCAAAACATTCAATACGCAGTGAGTTTTCACATGCTAATTAACAGATCTCAACTGCATTTCTATTCAGGCAGACACCTTTGCGACCAGCTTCTGGGTAGAAAACAAAGTCTTAGGGGACAACCACCAGACTGAGTCGCAAAACAACACATACTCAAATACTATCTACAGTTACACCTTCAGAAGCCCGTTGGTATGCTGTCGATACAGTAAACTCTGCTCCCCTCAGATCCAGCTACGACGTGTTGTTTCAATCACTGTTAGTTCTGCAGGGGACGACCTGTTAAATATCTCCCCTCTCCAACCTGCACTTCCCTGCTACTATAGGGGCAGTACATTCGAGGTAGAGAATGGAGCAAATTAGCTTATCTATTCCTACGCCACACTAAGAGACATTTAGTGAAGAATAATAAGCCTGAAATAGTTCTACAGTTATGGCAGCAACCCAGCCAAGATACTGTTGAAGAGGGAAATTCAACATCCCCTGTCATACCACCTCTTACCTCTTCTAAAGATCTGAAAGCTTCCTCAGCTTTACTCATTCTCACAGGTCGCTCACTGGACACTGGAATACCTTCACCTCGCAGCCACRGAGCTGAAGCCAAGTTAAAGGACTTGCTCCAAACTGCAAAGCTGGTCTACAGCAAGAGATGCAGCTCTCGGGATGGTATCTTCAGTACTGAATGATCAAGTAATGGGTAAAAAGCTACTAAGGGTGTGGAACGGGCTGCAAACTACAGGCCATCTGGGGCTGAGGAGGTTTAGAAGTGCACGTTTCAAACGCAGGCAGAAGAGACCTGAGGACCAGAACACACTACACTTCCGAAAAACGTGGCTCCTGCTTTTTTGTCCCTATTTGCAGAAGGGTCTAAAGAATGATTTTGACCCAATTCTTGATGCATGTGGTTTGTGGGGAAAAAGAAATATTTCCCCCTTCACTTTTAAGGATGGATATCAGAACTTACTACAGCCCTACTAGACTGTCTAAATTAGGATAATCACTTGATGTCTTTGCTCTGAAAGAAAGAAGAAAATACATCAGCTCATAGAATTCTTTGCTGATTCCACGTGCTTTGAGATCCTAGGTCGAAACAGCACAATAAAACTTATTTATTAATTGTGATGCTGTCTTGTGCTTACTCCCCCCTTCTTCAATATATATTTATCAACACTAAACATTCAGGATGCACTTTATACCAGGGAGGAGTATGTTCTTAAAAAAAAAAGTTCAGTTGATGAGAACCAACTGGATTACTGCATTTAAACCAAGCTGTTGACAGTAAGAATAAATGTATAAAATACAGTAATCCCCTCTTTACATTAAGGCCAAGAACAAAATTATGACTTCAGTTGTATTTCTCCCAAAAATTATTGGGCTAAAACGGAATTTGGCAAATAAGAAAATCAACTTTCCTTGTTATTAACTTTCKGCTTATCAGTCAGAGCATATGTGAACAAATCCAATTAGGGAAACTTCGTGATGGCTAAAAAGCAGCCTTCTACGCAGACTTTACTATTTCACAGTACCTTCAGGACCCAAGCCAGCAGTCTTATCTCACTGAAAAACACCACAGGCAGTTGCGCATATATATTATGTAAAATACACATAGTGGTGAGCATTCAGCACTTTTTTTTTCCCCCCATCCAAGGCAGGAGTTAAATGCAACAGCATGAAAGATTAAGAGCCATACAAAGTCTTTTAGTATTCAATCCTCCAGTCCCCTTCTTGATTAAACTCTGAAAGAATCTCATCTCTAGCCATTAATTTCAATTTGTTTCCCAAACTCTGCCTTTCCTACCATTTCTGCCAATAAATCCCTAACAGATCAGTGTCACAACCAACTGTAGGCATGAAACAGTCGTCATTGTAAAACTCCTCCAGCAATACAGAAAGGATGGGAGGATCRCTGTCCAGACGGAAAAGCCAGGCTAGAAACCTGTTCCCCAAAGCAAAGCAAATGCAAAATGTTTCCCTAATTCTTATTCTCTAAGGAGAGTGCTGCAATTCAAAGAATAATTCCTGCCCATGAGACAGACAAAAATCAAAGGACAGGAAAAAGTGCCAAGTTGCTAGATGCAGCCAGCTCTATGAAAACAGGGTTACTCGTGGGGCCATGGTCCTTTAGCTACTACCGTGAGAAAGTTTTCCTGCCAAATACCATATTCAGCCTGCGGTTCTTAGAGAACAAACGTGAAGTGTGCCAGGTACTGCTGCAAGGTCTTCAGAGCTCTCCCTCCTCTTTCCACAAGACAGCAAAATGAACCCTGACAKATTCTGGGCATGCAATCCACAGACTAATAGTACGATCCCCTGAAATACAGACTGCTGAAATAGACCATGAATCTCAAACTCTTTTAAAACTTATTCAGGGCTGATGAAGTGAATCAAGAGACTAAAATTCCCTGCATTAACCAAAGCAAGCTATCTACCTCCTTCTTCAGGCTTCAGGCTGCCCTGACAATCAGTCTTTGCTGAAACTTAGAGGAACTARAAGCCAAGTTTTGCTTTACTGCACGAATTTAACCTCAGGACAACACTATCACCATTTTCACTCTGTGCATCACCCATTCATTTTTCCTTCAACATCCTCCTCCCCAAAGCCAGAAGGAATAGTAAACAGAAAAGGGACAGAAAAGGAACAGAAAAACCTGCCAGTAGGATGCTCCTCTCTACTTCTGTGGTGGTAGAAGCTCCTGCCACTGAAGTACCCATTTGAAGCATGGTGCAACCCACTCTCTAGATTCACACAATAAAGTGAGGCTCTCTGGATTTCTAGGATGGCTGCAGTGAACACAGCGCTGAAGGACACTGCCCTGTTCTCTTATCTGTGCTGCCTGCCAGAAGAAAAGGATGAACAAGACGACAAAAGCAGTCCACAAGGCTAAAAAGATGCTGGCCTCCCACCAGGGGCTAGCAAAGAAGGGACTCAGCCAGGGAGGTGGCAAAACCTCGGCCATTATTCTCCCCAGGCGCAACAATTAAACTTTCCATATTCCATTAATGGGGCAAATACTGATTCCAAAACCTTGCAGGCAGCATCCGTCAGAGAATCGCAGTGCTTGGGCCAACACAAGCAGCACTAGGATTCAGCACCGTTGAGACAACATTATTCAACTTCTGATCCAGACTGCAGTGGAGGAGCAGGGGTTCAACTCTGCTCAAAGTCTCCCACTGCAGAACGTTTAATCGTGCCAGTCCCTACCTTTAAACCAGGGTTTAGATGCAGGAGGCAGATTTTGTGCTGAAGAGAGGACAGTGGGAACCAGAACAGTATTTTGTCAGGTTTTGTGTACTGTCCAGACAGGTGGCGGAGTGAAGAACTGAATCTTAGAAGTTTCAACACTGACAGGTAAGAATTTTGAGTGAAAGGAAAAAAAAAAAACTTAGTTCTTCTTCCCTAATATACATATATCAGCCATTCTCAGTATCAAAGTGGCATGGTAGTTGTTAAATCTGAATCTATATGCTAAATGAACAAACCAATGATTTGTCACTATTTTAAAATTCACCTTTACACAGATGTTTGATATTCAGCACTAAATGACCTCATTTTTTAAATAAATGTGTTCGTTATACACGGTCAAAATATGGATTTCAGATCTAAAATAATTTGACACTTGAATTAAACCTCCTGCACAAAAATTAACTTAGACAGTAATTGTTCTGCAGAGTCAGAATATATTATTATAGATAAAAGTAATCGGTTATGGGAAGGTCAAACTTGCATTCAGTTTAATAAAAAGGATTTTATATAGGTTATAGGAGGGGTATCCATTCTACAGTTCTCCCCATACACTTTTGCATTTCATTGAAGAATTCATTGACGTGTTCATAAAATAATCTCAGGCTATTCAATATAGAAGTCACAAAGAAAAAGAACTAACCTAGCAGTATCAAGAGCCTTACCCTTGAGAATTTTTTCAACAGCTATTTTCTAAACTAAGAAAAAAGGAACTTTCCGATATTCTGCAGTACACAGTAACAACTTTGAAGTTCCTAAAAATCCCAGTCCACGCCTGCATGCAAAGAGCAAAACCCATGGAAGAAAAATATATCCTTAGTTCTTTTCAAATATACACTTATGGCTTTTGTTTTGATTTTATCTAGAGAAAAAGGCACTTAAGAACTGTCCTCTGTCCAGTTTTGACAAGACTTCACACTGTGTAAAGCATCCGCTCAGATTATGATGCGCTGACACGCAACAGCCACAAGTCTTTTAGATACTACTGTTTGTTAACATCAGTGAGGAACAAGAATTCTGTCTCTGAACACCAAACCTTCAATTTAGTATTTTATAATCCACAGGTTCCCCCCATAACCATTTTTTTTTCTGCAGCTGAATCACCAAATCCAGCTTCCCACAAAAGAAAAATCTTACAACACGTATCCTGACAATAAAAATTAGAGGCATAATTTGCACAGACCTCTGTTATACAACTCCAAATTCTCTCTAGAGAGCGTGCAAGCAAAGCAACAGCTACAGAAACGGCTTTATGCGCTGACAATCTCATCAGTACAATCTCCGAACAGCTTTAGCATCAGACACAAAAAGCTGAAGTTTGTTCCTTCACAGTGTATTAAATGGAGCTACTATCCTTAACGATGAAGGCTTTGGTAGCTTTACAAAGCACATGTTTTACTAAATGCCAGTACCTTATGCCAACATGGACAGCAGGAATACTGTACAAGGCTTTCCTGCTAGCTTCTCTAAATCATCGCTGCTCCAGCCCAAGTGGCGTTAACTGGCCCTAAAAGTCACAAGCTGCRTTATAGGCTCGGACGTGGACTTGCGCTGACGTCTGCTACACGGCAGCTCCCTCGAGAAAAGAGGCAGGACAGAGCTTGGCCATCACCGTTCCTCTTAGTGAAACAACTGCTCAAATGCTCAGCCCTATTCTAAGAAAACATTCAGGATCCCCCCCCAAAATACAAGCCTTAATTACAAGCCAGCCTGTGTGTTGTGGCATGCTAATTGCTGGACCCTGGAGCTGAACACTTTCATCTCTGTTAATACAGAGAAACACAGTGCTAAGTTAATGGGTCTAATTATTCCATTATACAGGGAATATTGCTACCAATAAAGAAAGTGAAGGGATATTTAACAACAGACCTTTAACTCCTCTATAAAATGTACACTCAAAGTAATTTATACCCCTGCTTTAGCACCTCTTTACGCAATTCTGCAGGCAAACTATTTGTGCAGCGCTGTATGCATTACATGCTCTGTGGAGACATCCAAGAGCAAAGGACTTTACATCCTGCAGTACTTCATTTCCACCTACCGTAAAACTAGCTGCCAAATGCTTTAGAGGACATGACTCCATATGAGAAATGCTAGATCAATGAAAAAGCAATATCCCATTATGCACTGACTCAGTACACAGCTCTCTGTTCATGTTCTCCTAGTAAGCATATTTGCTTACATAACTAATAAGCCCAAACAAAATTTGTATGTAAACACCAGATCAGTTTTGCTGTGTTTACTGCTTTCACCAGTTCACTGTTTGCCAAGTGATTTATCTTCATTAACACAGGCGCTAAAACTTCATCTAGCAGGTCAGGATTTAAAGGCCTGTAAGCTCACCTCACAACATAAAACGTAATATAGCTGCAGTTGCACCAGTTCAAAATGTATTTCACTCCTTTCCCCCAATTTAAAAGCACCTCACCATCTAACAGAAATAGTTTAAGCTGTCCAAGAATATTTGCTCATGCTATCAGTGTCTTTCAATAAAGCGGGAAAAATAGTTTATGCTGTCTCACTGTACAGCGGAAGCACTGGTTTAATTAATTACATTCCTCTTTGGTTGGTTTGCCCACATTCATTCACTAAACTAGTATCAGAAACAGCCACTAGATGCACATTTCCCCATCTTCCTGGTTTGTGCCTTTGTCCCTTCCATCTCAGCATCACATCTGGATTATCCGGATTCTGGGAAGATACAATTCTATATCCAGAGAGATTCTTTCTCAATTCCTCCTTTCTGAGAGGAAAGAAGTTTCAAACCATTTGCTGTGAGGTCGAGGTTCCTTCCTGACCTCTGCCAACAATTTAACTCAGCTCTTGCTTGCTGTGTAGGGACCACACTGCTCCTCTAACGCCCTTGGCAAAGACRAGTCCCCAGTCTCCGGGAGAATGTCCGATTTCTGCAGTGGTGCATTAGCAGAAGCAGTAGTCTCAGGGCTGAAGGCAGCCAACACATTACTTACCTGTTTTACATTGTATCCTGCTTTTGCACTAGTTTCAATGAACATTACATTCAGCTCTTTGGCTTTTCTTTCTCCTTCCTCAATGGACACTTGTCTGGGGAAGATAATAAAGAATTAAAGAACATAATACTAATTAAAAAAAAGACAAACATCTCGAGAATTCAACCCAAGGAGATAATTACTTTCTTTACAGTTCTCCAAACACTTCATATTATTCCCTATATGCAGATCCCACATATTGAGCAGTTTTAGACAAGCGTCACCATTCTATGGTAAACTTCTACAGTGTATCTAGCTCCAAAGTATAACTCAGCTTTCCAGTGGAACAACCACGTGGCCCAGCTAGACTCTTCCAAGCCCCTGTCTGGGAAGTTACCCTTTCACATCTGATAAAAATTAGCAACAATTTAAGGTTTGCTAAGCAGTATTTAACCTCTTTCAAGTATATAACCTGAAAGAATCAAAACATTTTAGTATCCAATAACAACTTTCAAAGCAACCTGCAGCCTACAAAACTGTTTCAACAAAAGACTAAGTGTAGCCATCTCTCATCAGATGAATTCTGTTCCGCTTTCCTTTTTTGCTAACTAGGTGTCCTAGCCATGAGGCAGTCTGCTATGGCCAAAACCATGGAAAACTTTGGTTCAAGAGCTTCCATAAGGACATAAGCTATTCTGGGGATGAGGGATACAGGTTTGACGGAAAATATTAAGTTTGACAAACGGGATGATTATTTGCACCTCTCATTTATATCTAAGAAAGTAAAAAATAAATATTTGTTACTACTTCAGCTATTCTTCCACTGATGCAAATTGTGTTTAATAGCCCATTCTCTTTTGACACTTGAGAAGCCAGTTTCTCAGCGCATTTACAACACCATGCTGCAAACCAGTGCTTAAGCAAATAGAAGGTTAAAAATCAAGATTTCTCTAGTCATATCCATCTCCAACATAGTTAATGGAAGCTTGAGCATCTGGAAGAAAATGAGTGTTCCTTTTAAAAGGAATGTCTAGAAAGATTTTTTAAAATGTCTAGGAGAGAACAACAACGCACTAAAAAACATTTGAGAGAGGAATTACTCCTCCATACCTCTTATCTGCTAGATCTGTTTTATTTCCCACCAGCATAATGATGACATCACTGCCCCTTTCCGTCCTGACATCATCAATCCATTTTGTGGTTTGCTGGAACGAGTTTACATCTAGCAGAGAACAGTGGAGAGGAACATCATGCAGATATTCTTCACAGATCACTAGCAATACACTTGCAAGTCTCAAACAAAAGCCTCAAGTGCTCTGGAACTGGCATAATAGGGTGATGAAGAATCAGCAAGTGAAATCTTACGTTTCCCCCCCGCAATGAAGTATATGAAAGTTTTGACATTAACTTCAAACGGGCTAGTAGTACCCCATTCCCTGGCTTCAAATTTACCTGCAGTGAACTGAACTGAGCTATAATTTCATTTTGATTATATATAAAATGAGAGTCACTATTTTTCAGACTAGTTCCTACTTCATTCAGCTGAACAAAAATCACTTCATATAGAGAAAGGGGATTACGTGATACTACCCTTCACTCTATGGGCTCATGACTTGACATATGTCAAACACATGCATCTACAGCAAGAGGTTCCTACAGTTTCATGGCTTCCCCTAAGTATTTAATACCAGCTATGCAATTTGTACAGCTTAATCACTTTTTACTTGTTAATTTTAACCTTTTTTCTAAGAAACATCAGGTAACAATTACTATCAACTCCTGTTTCACTGAACACTGAGTTCAAAATAATTTCAGAATCATTTGCATAGAACCAGAAATATAAGTTTAAACTATCCGCAGGTGCTTTTTCTTAATTGAAAATCCTGCAAAGCTGCAGAATAAGAACTTTAGGAAACTATTCTGACCTACTGAAACAGTTGCATCCCATAAGGAAGCGCGAGTTGTACAGCAGCTGCCATTAAGCTGAGCATTTGCCAGTTAGTCTCACAAGAGTATCCGAGTCGCCAAAGTGTTTTCGAGTACTTAAATACAGGGGGCTCTGCAGCAGTTCTTGGCAAGTACTGATTTTTTTTAATGGCTTCTACTGCATAGTAATATATTGTGTATCAGACAGGCAAGACTTGATCTCTTGCCAGTGTCTTAATTCTTCTCTTCACTACTTGGCAATATTGAATTTGCTAGGTCAGTAAAAAAAGAAAAAAAAATCAAAGTTCACAGATAACCTGTAATTTTAGCTCAAATGGGAAGTGCTATTTTTAATTGTTCATATTTTTATAGGTAAAGCCCTCACTCCTGCTGTAATCTTCCACTATTTATAAATCAAAGGACAAGCTCTTCTGCATTTGTATAGAGTTAGACCATTGCACTCAGTTATTTCTGGTTTAAAATTGACAATATCTAAATGTTTAAATCTTTTAACAAGATTTCTGTTCTTCAAAAATATTGAAAGGCAGTAAGTTTGGGGTCTCTGGACTGAGCGGAGGCGGGAAAAGAATGCTTGAAAAAAGCACTAATATTTTAGTTCACAAAAACATACATACCTTAGTAAGAAATGAAAGAGCAGTTGTTAAAGGACAAGGGCTTAGTGGTGAAGCTTTACATACCGCAAATGTGAAAGCGACAGATTTAAATGAAAATGAAATGTTAATGCTTTTTTCCCCCCCCTACAGCCCATGCCCAGACCTGCGGGGGGGGGGGGGGGGGGGGGGCAATGAAGTGAAGCAAGCTGCAGCTGTCAGTGCAAAGGCTCAAAGTTGAGAACTCAGGTACAAACACACAATTACGGTGGTTTGAGACAAAAAGTCAGAAGGTGAGAGTATGAGCAAAAAGCAGATGAGAGAGGGGAAAGTGCAGCAAGACCAGCCAGCACTCAAGGCCCAGGAGAACGTGACAAGAAAGGGTTACAAAACGACGGCATTTGTAAGACAGTTTATACCTTACAGCAGCCGTGATCAGGTGGCTGGTTTAAAACTTGACTACAGTAACAGAAAACACTTTTTCATGCCAGCGTGAAGAACAAGCACGTGACTGTGGTTTGACATGCAAAGCTAGGCTAAMGGATGAAAGGGGCAGAGTATTAGAAATGCAGAATTCCCCCCACTCACTTGTGATATCATAAACAACAACTGCAACAGTGGAGTCACGAATGTAGCTAGGAATCAAGCTCCTGAACCGTTCTTGACCTGCTGTGTCCCATAATTGCAACCGTACCTAACAAAATCAGTCAAACAAGCAAGAAAAATAAGAAAAGGTCAAACCCAGTGCAATATACCTACTTGTGATATCGTAAACTACTACAGCAGCAGCAGAGTCACGGATGTAACTGGGAATGAGGCTACGGAAACGTTCCTGACCCGCAGTATCCCACAGCTGCAACCTGATCTGTGGGTGGGAGAAAATTAAAAAAGCCAAACTGCCACTAAAAATAAAAGAGTAAATAAATTTTACTTTTTTTGGAAAAAAAAAAAAGCTAAATAAAAATATAAGCTCATGCAGGGGATGACTGGGGACTGGGAGCAGCAGCAAACTGCCTCCTTGTTTGTAGCAATCTCTCCTAAGCTCTAGTAGTAGCCAAGCTGGTATATGTGCACCTCTCTTGGCCACCTGCCATCCTTGCATTTTAAAAATTTTGCCCTCCCAGAAGGGGAGGAATAGGACTGCTCAGTTTTCTAACCGAGAGGATCTGCAGGAAAACTAAAGCCAAGGTTCACCTGCAGTCTACCTGCACAAGATTTTCATGCTCTGCTGCCATTCTCCCTCAAGACTGGACCGTGTAACCTCCAGGGGCCTGGAGGTTACTGCTGGTGCTGGCTGAAGAATCAGACCAGACGCACYGTACTTCTACAGGGAGAGTCTTAAGCTGCTGTCACGTCACTGGAGAAACTAACCAATGTGAGTTTTTCAAGGAGGATAAAATGCTAGTTATTACTTTCTTTTTAAAGCCTAAGCCACAGTGCAAGGTAACATGCATGCAGATGAAGCTGAAAATCTCTTACCAGCAAGATTCTGAAAGGAAAGACAAAGCGTACTAAAAACGACATACACGGAAAGATGCACAAGGGCCGGTTTTGCTATGGAAAGAACATCTCATTACCCAAGCAGTTTCAACGCAATCATATTTATTGTGGGTTTATCCAATACCATAAGCTTATGCAGCACCGCACAATTTCTTCCTGCAAATAGCTCCACGGCTGAATTAATTAAGACTCCAAGCTAAATTTAAACCACAGATTTGCTTCTGTGAAGCGTTGATTTCATTTCAGAAACTGGAACTGCACTAAGCCAAGTAAACAAGTACATACTCCTGGACTATTACGGAAGGCAAACTTTTTCTACTGAAGTTTAAAGAGCTGTTGAGCTGGATACAAATTGGCAACTTTATACATGACTCAGTATATTCTATGGTTCCTTCTTGAGGCATCCAAAACCAAAGTGCCTAAGTGTGGTCCCCTTCTCCAAATTCCCACCATTTTCCACCCTTCAGACTACCCTATCTCGTCTTTCTTCAGAAAAGAAGGATGACTCTAGAGCCCCTTCCACCACTTGTAAGATGGCACTCATCAGACTGCTGGAAAGGAACCAAGTGGTGATTTCCCATTTCCCCAGAGAAGGGAGCTGTCTCCACAACACTTGTTAGTCTGGAAGCAGCTGGCAAACGAAGTGCTCATTCTTTGCTTCCAAGTGGTCTCAGAGCTCTGTGCTGCTCAATTACATTATAACAGATGCTGATCCTGGTTCCAACCGTATATGGAGAACTACAACAAAAATCTTACTCACTGTTCGATCTTCCAAATACATGGTTTTCGATAAGAAGTCAATGCCAATTGTTGCCTGTTTAAAAAAAATCAACAATTCTATTAAATAAAATATCAAAACAATTAGCAATTTTCAAGGGTAGTGAGCATTACTGTCGTACCAGCAYCTATACTGGACCTGCAAGAAAAATACACTGGGTTTTCTTACTTTAAAGATGAGGCACTTCACATTTTGTAAGTAAGATTCATTGCTTCATTGCTTACTTCACTGCAAGTAAGCATTGTCCATAAGCATAACCAACACAGTATCTTAAAGCATGCAAAAACCCCTTACATCTCAAATTAGGCTCAGTGATAATTAACCCATACAGTCATATGGATATCAACAAGGATTTTTGTGCACATAGGACCAAGACTTTAGCTATCGTCCATCAGCTGAACCAGGGTATCTCAGCACTTGACATTCTTCACAACTGTCAGGTAACTTGACATATCTTAGTCTCAGTGAAAAAGGCTTAAATGAAGGTGGACAGCTTCGCATCTGCTGCAACACAAGAGCACACGCGCAGCCCCTCTGCCCTCCYGACAGTTACTAACGCTCAATTTAATACATCTATATCACTGCAGCACGATTGCATTTGAGTTTTCAAGACACCAGTGGGAGCTTCATGGAGAACATTCCAGTATTTAAGAGAAAGGAAAACACAATTAAGTGCTATCAGGAACTGCTTCCGAAAATCTCAGACCTTCATCCCCTTTTCAAGCCTTTTTAAGGGAGTGAACCCAAGTTTTAAGAGTTTGTTTGTGTCAGGGATAGAACAAAGCTGATGCACTGGGGCTATAAGTTTGCCCGACTTCAACAGGGTATTGAGTGTCTCAAGCAGCRGAGAAACTCAGCTGTATCAATAGAGCTGTATCCAAACAACACATTAGTTTAATTAAAAAAAATTACTTACAAACACACCACACAGAACAATGGGTAATCCTCTCAGCTAGGGCAAAGAGTCCTGATTCAGTCTCTTACCTGCTTTGGAGCAGGACAGCAGGGATTTCTAATGAAGAGCCTACTCTGTTTCACTGTATGTGCTCTGAATTGTTGRATTTGTATCATCTCCTCAGTATATATCCCCATAATTAATTTCTTGTATTCTGCCATGGATTTCAGGTGGTAAGAAAAAAGAATGCAACCAGGCAGTTCATGTAAGTACACGAAAACTAGCTGCACAAGAGAAAAAAAACCCTAGAACCGAACAATCCAGCTGAATTTCCATTCGCAACTAAATGTAATGCATGAGAAAAACTTTCCTAGYTGGATGAGGACAACAGTTTTGGAGCAGCAGGGACAGAGAAGGATAAACACTAGAGGGTCTCAGCATGGCTGCCCAGTGTTTTTCACTTGTCATCAAGAACCGTGGYAAGACCAGTTCAGTGAGGTGCTGCTGAAAGGCCTCAAAAGACTAATGCAAAACGATGCCTCTGTTCTGCTTTTGCATGCTACTGTTCTCATGAAGATTGCCTCAAAGACGTTTCTGCTCTCCCTAGTATCTATTTGATTTCCCTTTTGGGGAGGAGAGGGGGAAACAGTACTAAATCCATTTTAAACCTTGCAGCGTATATACAAGGATCCCATTCTGGCTGACTGAAAATCTGGGAGGCTCAACAAGGTTTTCCGGGCTTGCAGCAAGAGCTGGAACACGGGTCGCGCTGCCTGGAGCCTGCCTCAGTGGGTACCTCGTGCCGACCTTCCCACGCAGCTGCACAGCAAGAGCTCTGAAGCCCACTCGCTGCGATACGAAGTCCTGCAAGCCTGGTGGAAATGCTAGGTGCTACCCAGAACAATTTTTGACCAGTGGGACTCCTGCATCCTAACACTCCAGCTACGGGAAACAACAGAAGCCAAGCACAAAACATGCATGACATCTTAGCAATGAAGATATTTGTGCCAATAGGCTCTCTGCAGACTTTCCAGTCTTGATCTTGGCCATCACAATCTTTAAGAAGTACATGGCACAAACTTACAGCAAAAAGTAYGTGTCCATCTGTACTCTTCTAACCATAATTAGGTAAACTACAAAGCAGCACTGTGTCACAATTGTCACAGAAGGAGCAAAAACGGTTGGTTTACTCAGGCTGCAATGATATCTACAGAGCAGTTACGTGGAAAAGCTGTGCAAAGTATCAGGGGACTTTCAGAYAGGGAAGAAGATACATGGGCATGAAATTAAGCTAATACCATAATTAAGGCAAAGGCACTTGCAAATTGCTGTGCAATGCACRGAACAAACAAATTAGGCAGGTTCTGAACAAGGTGTGAAGTACCATAAGGCCCAGTTGCAAATTTAAAAATAACACAAGCGGAACACGAAAGCCCAAGTGTGTTATACCACAGGTGGGGCTGTGTGCACACGTATCGAAGCACTTTTCAATCTATCCTCACAACACTGCTGCCCAGTAAGGAAGTGTTGTTATAAGGAGTGTCGTTACACCATCTTGCAGACTGGACTTGCTAACACAGAATTACCCAAGACTAYGCAAGGAAGCCTTGAGGCAAAGCAAGAACTAAATCCAAGTTTCCTTTCAAGGCACAGGCCGTGCCTTAACTCAGCACTGTCCCCTCTCCTTCTCCAGAATGCTGAAGCTAAAGGGAAGTATGGCCTAAAATTTTCCTCTTGCATAACAGACACAGAATCATCACGYGTTTGCTGCTGTTGGTCTTTCATTATACATAATATACAGTGCTACAGAACAAGGAAAATCTCTCCCAGCATTTCCACAGAGAGAAGTCATTCCTGGTAAAATATACAGTACCAATGGCACAATTTTATTTCTGGCATTTAGGATTCCCTGACGAAGTACAGGGAGTTCTCGGTTGATTCACAAACRCCGCTTTCATGAAAATAGCTTATTAATAAGCTATGGGCAACAGGCAAACACCTCTTATCTAGCAGTAAGCAAAAGAAAACTAATGAGTAGCACTGATTTGATTGAACAGTAGCTTTCTATTTTTACCAGCTGAACAGGAAAAACCCTTTTCAAATGATAGGTGGCAGCAGCTTTCAGAAACTATGCATTCAAAATTTATCAGAAATGTCCAGAAAGAACAAATCATCCATCAGCTAACATACAGCTGCAGTTAACCACGTATATAGTTTCATAAAAATTATCATTCAAGTACKTGGCTTTAAGAGGTCTCTAACTAATATTGGGCCTGAAAGCTATATTCTGGCTTGACCACTAACATCATGCAACTCTGGCCAAATCACTTAYACTTATGACTCATTCTCTTCCAGCTATATAAAAATAGGACACATTATCTCAGTCATGATTTTAGTAAAATAGAGGTCTTTGGATGAATGACACCATACAAAATATATTAATACTCAAACTAGGAATGCATTGGTGATAGGTAAACTGAAGCCATCTTGTAAGCCCTTAAGATTTCTTACTGTTTTAAGTCCCATTCATCCATTTTGCAATCATTTAGTAMATGTCTGACCAGCTTCCCATAGAGACATCTATATTATCATACAGCACAGAGAGTCAAACCTCTTCAGGAAAAAACTAGGACGTAAGCTCCATGGAGAAAAGGAGTAGACCTGAAAGAAAAATACTGTGGGAAAAAAACAGATTAAATAAAAGAACTGCATTCACATGTCCATGTAATTACAGTGGGTAGAATTTGAAAGGATGTTTGCTCCCAAGGGAGCAATGATGTGTACTTTAGCCCTCCTACACCATAGAAGCTTTGCTTCTCCTGTCATTAAGTGAGAACTTGCATCTCATTCTGTCTGACTTGCCTAGCAGCAGCAGTGAAAAACTACTGAAGAGACAGGAAGAAAATCATTAATGGGTAAAGAGACTTAAACAAGAGATACTTGGATAGACACTAAGTGAGAGAAAAGTCACAGTGGGTTTTTATTACCTTTTCCTCCCCACCCCTAAAAATCCCTGCACATTCTTTAGGGAACAGATTTTTCTCAGTTCAGCATATACAGAATGTCACTAACTGTAAATAACTCATGAAACATGCTTCTGTTTGGAGAAGACCCATTTTTAGCTTCATGGTGTGCTTTTATAAACTGCTGTCGTCTCAGGCTTATCCTAGAATTTGAGAGTTAGCAACAGTAATTTCTCCCCTAGCATTCAGAAGCGTTAGCTTGGGTCAACTTGAACTGTCTTGTCAGCAAACAATAAGCAGCAAGGGGCTGCAGGGGCCAAGAGAATGAGAGAAAACCACTGCTTCAGGCCTCCCCTGTCAATCCCAACCTTGTTTAAAGTTTTGTGGTCTTTGTTTCTGTAGGCAGCATAGCGTCCTAAACTACATGCGGCCCTACACTCCACAAGTACCTCTTCATCCCACTACAGAACCTCTTGAGATCAGCTTTATCGCTATTATTTTTAGAAGAGCCAAGCACCTGTTAGATTTTCCCCACGGATACATTTGATTTGTGAAGGTCTGGTAGCAAATAGTGAGAAAACCTGCTAGACTTCATTGATACCATTTAGATGTACATAAGAGGTCTATCCTTTCAAGAGGTCTAGCCACAGGTAGTGGATAAGCTACTTCAGCAGAACATAACACAAACACTATTTTGAAACGTTGCTCAACAATAAAGCTTTTGAGATTCAATAGTTAAGAATCTGGCCAATGTACCAACTCCTATTCACTGCAGCCAAATGGATTATCCCTGCAATGGAAGATATGGAAACAGAGGGACCTTACAGAAGAGAATATGATGGATTAATTTACCTGGTAGGTGTTGTCAAAGCTGTCATACATGAACCTGGTGATCAAGGAAGTCTTCCCCACTAAAAGAAGGAAAGAAGAAAAAAAACGGTTCAAGGAACAAATATTTGAAACAAGCAAGTTCAAAAGGGTTTCAGAGGGAGTCTTACTCAGAGTCCCACAGATCTGCACTGTGCAACTAAGATTCCCACGGGAGAAAGAGCACTTATTTGACTTTACAATTGCACAGTCACCAGTATGCACATTTTTTTGAAAAAGATTGGTTCCCATATCATTGCTGAGCATCAGATTTACACTTGAATTATGCATGCTTCAAGCCAAAACTGAAAGATTCTTTTTCCTCTGTTCCAGCTTCAACCAAGCCATTCAGAAATTTTAGCTGAATTAAATGAACAAATATAATGGGTCTGAAAACCTCTATAACAAAGTGTTAACAAGACAGCTGATTTCTTTTATGAACTGGATTCTTTTTTTCTGAAACTGGATTTTTTTTTTCTTCTGAATATCTTTTATGTCACTTTAGACTACATTTTACAACAGATCTCAATATCACACTCCACGTGTCTCTCACATAGATGGCATGCCATGCTGCACTACCAGGGCAATATAAGACAACATTGATGGGCATTATTGTGAAATGTTTCTTTACCATCTGCCCGCAATGTCAGCCATCCATATCACCCCATTAACTTCTCCCTTCCCTCGCCAAGGTACTCACTACCCCCTTTTATATAAACAGGTTTCCACGCTGTTTAAAATGCCGTGATCCACCTCAGTGACGGCTGCTGCTCATGACTGCTGTATTTGCCTATCACAGTGCTTTGAAGTCTGCCTCATGTCAGTGCAAAGGGCTTGTCAGCGTTAGGAGCAAGTCAGCACTGCAATCAGAAGGTGTCACTGCAGTATATGCAGGCATACCTGCCGGTGCAAAAAGCCACGACAAAGGCTTTTTGTCATGGTTTTCCAGGCTCCAGCATATTAGTGCCATTTATGATGCTGCAGCTTCTCAGTAATTGCTACTCAACCTGGCCAAACTAAACCTCAGGTTTGTTAACTCATGTCAAGCTTCTCATTTCACAACCAAGACCTACATAAGCCGCCTGTGTTAGCAGCTGTGCTTTTGCAGCATTCTGGTCAGGTGTCAGACTAGCCTGTGATCTCATTTACCTGAAAAGAGAAGCAATAGGAGGTTCATTTTAAAATAATCATTGTCACAACATCTACTTGCTACACTTTATAAGGACCAAGTTGAGCTGGGACAAAGCATAACTCATACCTAATGGATAATTTTTCCTATTCCATGCCATCTTCACCTGAAATGGATGAGCAAAAATATATAGGAACCGGAACCTCTAAAGCTGCCTCATCCCAGYATGCTTGTTTAAACACCCTTAAGTGTAGGTAGGTCATCTAGCTAACAGCTGAAGTTGCTTAAAAATTTATCACCTTCATGTGATTTTTTTTAAGAGAACAAACCACAAAAAACACCCTCAGCTTGAATCTGCAGTCTCCCACCACAAAGCTGGCACAGAAGACCATGTCAGCATGTCTCATTTGTTGCAGTATGAAGCATATTAGGGAGCAGCTCATCCATGAAGAAAACAGTTTCCGGCAGAAAGACGGTAACAAACAGTCAGGGTCTGCAACCTCACCTGCTCCATCTGGAGCTGCAAGAAAATGTCCAACCACCCCTGCATTTCCAGGGCTGGCAAGGAGAGACACGCTGCTCTCGGAGAATCACCCTCTCATTAGGTACAGGTATACGGATTACAACACCAAAAAATACATAGCAGGAGGGAAGAGCAAGGAGATATATGTGACTTATCCTGGCCAACCATTACAGTTACAAATTAAAGGTAGTTAGATGTGCACATGCCAACRCTTGTTTTTTGTTGTTCGCACAACAAACATCGCTTCCCGAGATGTTACTTCTCTGGGAGGGTGGCAGGGGCCTTGAAGAGAACAAAAGAATTTAAGAAAAGATTTGCTTATTCCACTCAAAGCAGCACTTTAATCCATCGGCGGACTTCTCTAGTTAGTTAACTCTATTGTCTCTACCGTAGAAGAGCTGAAACAAAAGGAATCCAGGAGGTAGCTTTTGAGAAAAGGCCTTCCTGAATCGAGACTTGAAATCCTGTGTGATTTTTTTCTAAATCCATTCCAAATTCATAAGTATCATCAGATTTCTCATAAAGTGTTTTGTTTTTTTTTGTTTTTG